>NW_026288171.1:0-9669 GCF_023373465.1 Oncorhynchus keta
AAAAGATGTTCTCTAACCCACCACTGGCAGACCGCACACACTTCCTATATGTAAATAAAAAATGTTTTATCTTTACCCGTGCGAAATTTGATGATGGTATCAGCCACGTACAGGAGATCGGAGAAGTAGTCCAGCGTGAGCCACAGCGTCAGGAATTCATCCTCTATTTCCTTAAAGCATGTCCTAGAAAATTAGGTCAAATTCCATGTTCAAATATCTACAAAATTACATTTTTAAAAATATATATATTTTTTTTTACAAATTTTACCCAAATTCATAGTATCCAATTGTTAGTAGTTACTATCTTGTCTAATCTCTACAACTCCCGTACGGGCTCGGGAAAGACAAAGGTCGAAAGTCATGCATCCTCCGAGCCACAACCCAACCAAGCCACACTGCTTCTTGAAGACAGCACGCATCCAACCCGGAAGCCAGCCGCAGACCTCCCCGGGTCGCAGCCAGCTGCGACAGAGCCTGGGCGTAAACCCAGAGTCTCTGGTGACACAGCTAGCAATGCAGTGCCCTAGACCACTGCGCCACCCGGGAGGCTACAAAATGACAATTCAATCAGTTTACATGTTTCAGGGAAATGAATTATTATTATTATTATTATTATTGTACATTTGAGACACAGCCGCACTGCTTCTTTAACACAGCACGCATCCAACCCGGAAGCCAGCCACACCAATGTGTCAGAGGAAACATCCCGTGCACTGCACCCTGCCCGCCACAGGAGCCGCTGGTGTGCGATGAGACAAGGATATCCCTACCGGCCAAACCTTTGAGACACACTCACCTACAGATGATGATGATCCAGTTGTAGAAGATGGGGAAGATCATGACCTGGAGCCATCCATAATAAAACTCCTCTGATGGGTCAACCACCCACTCCGTCCAGCTGATCGGGAGATGGGCAGAGAGAAACATCACATTCAGATCAACTTTATTAGCATGAATGGCACAAAGACACTGTTTCTAAAGCGAAGTGAGATAATGACAGCAACAATAACCATAAAGGTTAAAAAATAAAAATAAAATAGTAAAGGTGATTAGATTAAAGGAGTAACATTCAACAACATCAATCTAGAGCTGGGAAAAGCATCTATACTGTTATAACTTATTTTAAATTATCAATTGTATCTATGCTATCATGTATCCGTCATGTTTTGCCCAAGTCTCTTACTTCACTTTGGGCTTTGCCGGAAGCTTCTTCTCATCTTTCCCCTCCTCTTTCTTCTCCTCTTCATCGTCCTCTTTCTTCTCCTCTTCATCGTCCTCTTTCTGCATCCGATGCCACCTGAACACCCTCGCCCATCGGTTCATTCTGCCCTTATCTGATCTGTCAAAAGGTTTTGCCTCAGTCATAGGCCCTCCCTGCGCCTTCGCCCTGATGGTGCAGCAGAGGTACCTGGTAGTAATAAGGGTAGTGGAAGTGTAAGCTGCCCGCACAACTCTGTTGTCTGGTGCTATAGCGGCATTGCGGTGTTAACATGACAACAAGCCAAGCCTACCTGAGCAGCGGCACACCTGTTGATCACGCTGAACTGTCTCCGCGGGAGGGGAGCAGGTGACTCTCTATCCAGGCGGCAGGTAGATCCCTTCAGGGACCTCATTTGTTCATGAACCAACTAGTCCTGCAGCAACAAATCCCAAAGGGTTTAGATGGTGTCGACTTCTCAGTTCATTTGATAAGGATAGGCTATAAAACAAACAATGATGTAATCTTAGCCTATGGTTTTATTAAATTGAGCTGAAATATGTTCTACAGTCCTCCTCTGGTTTAACCCTCACATTTTATGTATTTTGTGGGAGTCCAAGATTCCTTGGAGGATGTACATCTTAGCACCTACTCTTGTAATTAAATCAGAGGACCACCACAGATTATCTTTCAGGCTACCATGGATTTTGCCTGAAATCCAATATAGCTTCCGAAATCCAATATGGTGTCCGAAATCCAATATGGTGTCCGAAATCCAATATGGCTTCTGAAATCCAATATGGCTTCCGAAATCCAATATGGTGTCCGAAATCCAATATGGCTTCCGAAATCCAATATGGCTTCCGAAATCCAATATGGCTTCCGAAATCCAATATGGTGTCCGAAATCCAATATGTCTTCCGAAATCCAATATGGCTTCCGAAATCCAATATGGCTTCCGAAATCCAATATGGCTTCCGAAATCCAATATGGCTTCCGAAATCCAATATGGCTTCCGAAATCCAATATGGTGTCCGAAATCCAATATGGCTTCCCGAAATCCAATATGGTGTCCGAAATCCAATATGGTGTCCGAAATACAATATTGCTTCCGAAATCCAATATGGCTTCCGAAATCCAATATGTCTTCCGAAATCCAATATGGCTTCCGAAATCCAATATGGCTTCCGAAATCCAATATGGTGTCCGAAATCCAATATGGTGTCCGAAATCCAATATGGTGTCCGAAATCCAATATGGCTTCCGAAATCCAATATGGTGTCCGAAATCCAATATGGTGTCCGAAATCCAATATGGCTTCCGAAATCCAATATGGTGTCCGAAATCCAATATGGTGTCCGAAATCCAATATGGCTTCCGAAATCCAATATGGTGTCCGAAATCCAATATGGCTTCCGAAATCCAATATGGTGTCCGAAATCCAATATGGTGTCCGAAATCCAATATGGCTTCGGAAATCCAATATGGCTTCCGAAATCCAATATGGTGTCCGAAATCCAATATGGTGTGCGAAATCCAATATGGCTTCCGAAATCCAATATGGTGTCCGTAATCCAATATGGCTTCCGAAATCCAATATGGCTTCCGAAATCCAATATGGCTTCCGAAATCCAATATGGCGTCCGAAATCCAATATGGTGTCCGAAATCCAATATGGCTTCCGAAATCCAATATGGCGTCCGAAATCCAATATGGCTTCCGAAATCCAATATGGTGTCCGAAATCCAATATGGTGTCCGAAATCCAATATGGCTTCCGAAATCCAATATGGTGTCCGAAATCCAATATGGCTTCCGAAATCCAATATGGTGTCCGAAATCCAATATGGTGTCCGAAATCCAATATGGCTTCCGAAATCCAATATGGCTTCCTTCCGAAATCCAATATGGCTTCCATAATACCATTTGATGGAGGTTGATGACATGTAAATATACATTTTGCATGAAGTGGCACTGCCATGCCTCTGTTGTGTTTGAATACCTGAAGCCAAATAGACTTACACTTTCACAGCATATCAACAATGGGCCATTATGTGAAATGTAACAAGGCTTTTTACGACACAGGCACACAGTTACGTATCCAAGTTACAGGAAAGCGACCTGTGATACGACAATCAGCCTCTCTAGTAGCGTTTGCAAACACAGTGCCTTCGGAAAGTATTCATACCCCTTGACCTTTTCCACATTGTGTTGTGTTACAGCCTGAATTTACTGGCTACTGAATTTACATACTACCCCATAATGTGAAAATGGAATCATGTTTTTCAAACAAAAAAAATCAAAAATCATTAAAAATGAAAAGGCTTCAGTCAATAAGTATTCAATCCCTTTGTTTTTTAAAAACTAGGCAAGTCAGCTAATAAGAACAAATTCTTATTGACAATGATGGCCTACTGGGGAACAGTAGGCCATCAAAACTGCCTTGTTCAGGGGTAGAACAGGGCGGCAGGGTAGCCTAGTGGTTAGAGCATTGGACTAGTAACCGAAAGGTTGCAAGTTCAGATCCCCGAGCTGACAAGGTACAAAATCTGTCGTTCTCCCCCTGAACAGGCAGTTAACCCACTGTTCCTAGGCCGTCATTGAAAATAAGAATTTGTTCTTAACTGTCTTGCCTAGTTAAATAAAGGTTAAAAAGAAAAAAAAAAGAATTGTACCTCAGCTTCATCTAGCAACCTTTCTGGTTATTAGCCCAACTCTCTAACAAGCCTAAATAAATTCAGGAGTAAAAATGTACTTAACAAGTCACATAAATTGCATGTACTCAATAATAGTGTTGAACATGATTTTATGACTACATCATCTCTGTACCACACACACACACACACACACACACAAGTATCTGTATCTTACAGAGTTGAATGGCTGTGATAGGAGAAATCTGAGGATGGATCAACAACATTGTAGTTACTCCACAATACTAATATAATTGACAGAGTGAAAAGAAGGAAGCCTGTACAAAATAAAATAAAAACATTTTAAAACATTCATCCTGTTTGCAACAAGACACTAAAAGTAAAACTGCAACAAAAAAATGTGGCAAAGAAATTACGTTTCAGTCCTGAATACAAAGTGTTGTTTGGGGTAAATCCAATACAACACATTACTGAGTACCACTCTCCATATTTTCAAGCATAGTGGTGGCTGCATCATGTTATGGGTATGCTCTGTAATCGTTTTTAAAAAAATCGCTAAAAACTCAATGGAATAGAGCTATAAGCACAGGCTTAGTCCAAGAGGAACACCTGGTTCAGTCTGCTTTCCACCAGACACTGGGAGACAAACTCACCTTTCAGCAGGACAATAACCTTAAAACACAAGCCCAAATATACACTGGAGTTGTTTACCAAGAAGACAGTGAATGCTCCTGAGTAGCCGAGTTACAGTTTTGACTATGGAAAGACCTGAAAACAGTTGTCTAACAATGATCAACAACCAATTTGACAGAGCTTAAAGAATTAAAATGTTGCTCAATCCAGGTGTGGAAAGCTCATAGAGACTTACCCAGAAAGACTCGCAGCTGTAATCACTGCCAAAGGTACTTCTACAATGTAAGGGTGTGAATACTTAGTATGTAAATGAGATATTTCTGTATTCCCTTTTCAATAAATGTGTTAACATTTCTAAAAAAACACATGTTTTCACTTTGTCATTATGTATAGTGTATAGATGGGTGAGAGAGAGCGAGAGAAAAAACAATTTATTTAATCCATTTTGCAATTAAGGCTGTGACAACATGTGGAATAAATCAAAGCTTTCTAGAGGCGCTGCTATGTACACTGAAACTTAAGTGTGTTGATTCTAATAGCGTGTGGAAACAAGGTAACCAGTAGTGGTTGTAGTTCTGGGACCTGACCAGCTTGAACAGCTAACTGGTCATTCTGGGCAAGTTTGACCCACCCTGAGGAGCCTCTTGTTTGACAATTTCTGTCAATTTAACCGCTTTAGCAGTAAAATATGTTTACACGACCATCCATTTCATAAATGTGAGATGTAAGAGATGGTTGTGTTTTCTTCTACCTCGGGTAGGGGTGTCTAAAAAGAAAATGAGGCCCTTTTATGAAGATTGGCCACTAGCTTAAATGGGAAATGTGTTTTTAAACTCATGGGTGAATGTCCCTTCTCAATTTAAGTTGACTTTTGAAAAGGTTAGGGTCAAGGTTAGGTAAGGGTTATGGTTTTGATTAAGGTTAAGGTAGGGTTTAAGGTTCGGGTTTAGGGTAAGGACATCCCAAGGATACTCAGTAGTACTGACTTTCAGATAGGAGGCTGCCTTCAAGGGTGGTGGAGGGATTGTGCACCTGTGTGAAGCTAGCCACAATAAGGAATAGCCACAATAGTGGAATTTGAGTTCTGCCTTCAAAATAAAAGTCCCCAATTGAAAGTGATGCAAACGGAATCAAGACATATTTGGGGTAGATAATGCTAAACAAGGTTGTAATGTTGTTACATAATTTACAGTTACATACAGTAATTAATTATTTTGGTAATAAACTGAAAAAAAATGTTTAAATCCTACTGTGGATGTATTAGACTACATAGTTGAATTGGGGGCATACTTATATGCACTTATAGGCCTAACCTATGGATTGTGCACCCATGAAATGGGGATATCAGCCTACTCAGTGACATTTACAGGACACAACTATGTATTGCTGGACTTTGAAAACAGTGTGAAATGAGCAACATTCATATTGCTATGTACACTGTACAGCCTTACCTGTGGATCTTTGGGTCCATGAAATGGCATATCAGCCTACTCAGTGACATCCACAGATTACAATTCTGAAGAGTTTACCCAATATTTGTGAACTTTAACTGTGTGAAATCATACATGTGACATTATTGAAGATACCCAACGATAACAAATTGCAAATATAAATGTTTTTAATCCGTGTTTATTTAAATAAATTATTTTTCAGAGGGAATCGAAAAATAGTAACCCATTTGAGCCAATATGTGAGAAACTGAAAATGATCCCTGATCTCTTTTTAACAAGATAAGCGAACAAGCTCCTGGAAACTACACAAAGCATCAACATACACCCATCAACTATTTACAAGATAATGTAGAATAAAGTAGACTGAAGAAAAGCACTTCTTTACCTATCAGGGCTGTTCTTTACCTATCAGGGCTGTTCTTTACCTATCAGGGCTGTTCTCTGCCTATCAGGGCTGTTCTTTATCTATCAGGGCTGTTCTTTACCTATCAGGGCTGTTCTTTACCTATCAGGGCTGTTCTTTACCTATCAGGGCTGTTCTCTGCCTATCAGGGCTGTTCTTTACCTATCAGGGCTGTTCTCTACCTATCAGGGCTGTTCTTTACCTATCAGGGCTGTTCTTTACCTATCAGGGCTGTTCTCTACCTATCAGGGCTGTTCTCTACCTATCAGGGCTGTTCTTAACCTATCAGGGCTGTTCTTTACCTTTCATGACTGTTCTTTATCTATCAGGACTGTTCTTTACCTATCAGGGCTGTTCTTTAACTATCAGGGCTGTTCTTTACCTATCAGGGCTGTTATTTACCTATCAGGGCTGTTCTTTATCTATCATGGCTGTTCTTTACCTATCAGGGCTGTTCTCTACCTATCAGGGCTGTTCTTAACCTATCAGGGCTGTTCTTTACCTTTCATGACTGTTCTTTATCTATCAGGACTGTTCTTTACCTATCAGGGCTGTTCTTTAACTATCAGGGCTGTTCTTTACCTATCAGGGCTGTTCTCTACCTATCAGGGCTGTTCTTTACCTATCAGGGCTGTTCTCTACCTATCAGGGCTGTTCTTTACCTATCAGGGCTGCTCTTTATCTATTAGGGCTGTTATTTACCTATCAGGGCTGTTCTTTATCTATCAGGGCTGTTATTTACCTATCAGGGCTGCTCTTTATCTATTAGGGCTGTTCTTTACCTATCAGGGCTGTTCTTTACCTATCAGGGCTGTTCTTTACCTATCAGGGCTGTTCTTTACCTATCAGGGCTGTTCTCTACCTATCAGGGCTGTTCTTTACCTATCAGGGCTGTTCTTTACCTATCAGGGCTGTTCTTTATCTATCAGGGCTGTTCTCTACCTATCAGGGCTGTTCTTTACCTATCAGGGCTGTTCTCTACCTATCAGGGCTGTTCTTTATCTATCAGGGCTGTTCTTTACCTATCAGGGCTGTTCTTTACCTATCAGGGCTGTTCTTTATCTATCAGGGCTGTTCTTTATCTATCAGGACTGTTCTTTATCTATCAGGGCTGTTCTTTATCTATCAGGGCTGTTCTTTACCTATCAGGGCTGTTCTCTGCCTATCAGGGCTGTTCTTTACCTATCAGGGCTGTTCTTTACCTATCAGGGCTGTTCTTTATCTATCAGGGCTGTTCTTTACCTATCAGGGCTGTTCTCTACCTATCAGGGCTGTTCTTTACCTATCAGGGCTGTTCTTTATCTATCAGGGCTGTTCTTTATCTATCAGGACTGTTCTTTATCTATCAGGGCTGTTCTTTACCTATCAGGGCTGTTCTTTACCTATCAGGGCTGTTCTTTATCTATCAGGGCTGTTCTTTATCTATCAGGACTGTTCTTTATCTATCAGGGCTGTTCTTTATCTATCAGGGCTGTTCTTTACCTATCAGGGCTGTTCTTTATCTATCAGGGCTGTTCTTTATCTATCAGGGCTGTTCTTTACCTATCAGGGCTGTTCTCTGCCTATCAGGGCTGTTCTTTACCTATCAGGGCTGTTCTTTACCTATCAGGGCTGTTCTTTACCTATCAGGGCTGTGCTTTACCTATCAGGGCTGTTCTTTACCTATCAGGGCTGTTCTTTACCTATCAGGGCTGTGCTTTACCTATCAGGGCTGTTCTTTATCTATCAGGGCTGTTCTTTATCTATCAGGGCTGTTCTTTACCTATCAGGGCTGTTCTTTACCTATCAGGGCTGTTCTTTACCTATCAGGGCTGTTCTTTATCTATCAGGGCTGTTCTTTATCTATTAGGGCTGTTCTTTATCTATCAGGGCTGTTCTTTACCTATCAGGGCTGTTCTTTATCTATTAGGGCTGTTCTTTATCTGTCAGGGCTGTTCTTTACCTATCAGGGCTGTTCTTTATCTATCAGGAATTTATTGTCGTTATACAAGTGTTACAAAATATAGAATTAGTCCTACGCTGACACAAATGCCCTAAGATGTGCTTTTGGAGATCAACACAGCTTCAATATTGGTTCTCTATTGGTGGTTTCAAGCAAATTCCCATGGTGAGTAACATCACATCTCAAAGTGGGGCGGCAGGGTAGCCTAGTGGTTAGAGCGTTGGACTTGGTTCCAAGTTCAAACCCCCGAGCTGACAAGGTACAAATCTGTCGTTCTGCCCCCTGAACAAGGCAGTTAACCCACTGTTCTTAGGCTGCCATTGAAAATAAGAATTTGTTCTTAACTGACTTACCTAGTTAAATAAAGGTAAAAAGTGTCACACCCTGAAATGTGTCACAAGTCACTTTAAATAATGATGCTTTATATAATGTTTACATTACTCGTCTTATATGTATATACTGTACTCTATACCAACTTCTGCATCTTGCCTTTCGGGCATCTCTCATTCATATATTTGTATGTACATATTCGTATTCATTCTTTTACACTTGTGTGTACTGCACAAGTGTAGTTGTTGTGAAATTGTTAGATTATATTACTTGTTAGATATTAGTGCACGGTCGGAACTAGAAGCACAAGCATTTGGCGTGAAAGGACCGCTTTGGAAAACAAACGTACTGTAGATACCACAACTGCTGCAATCGGACAGTTTTTTATTTACTTCATCGATGCCAGAATTCACAGTAAAGGACAATATCCATCACAACTCTATTATTTATTTTATATTCTGAAGTTTAATGTTCTGATTGTCTCATTCTACAGTTTAATGTAATGGTTGTCTCATTATTCTACAGTTTAATGTAATGGTTGTCTCATTATTCTACAGTTTAATGTAATGGTTGTCTCATTATTCTACAGTTTAATGTAATGGTTGTCTCATTATTCTACAGTTTAATGTAATGGTTGTCTCATTATTCTACAGTTTAATGTAATGGTTGTCTCATTATTCTACAGTTTAATGTAATGGTTGTCTCATTATTCTACAGTTTAATGTAATGGTTGTCTCATTATTCTACAGTTTAATGTAATGGTTGTCTCATTATTCTACAGTTTAATGTTCTGGTCTCATTATTCTACAGTTTAATGTAATGGTTGTCTCATTATTCTACAGTTTAATGTAATGGTTGTCTCATTATTCTACAGTTTAATGTAATGGTTGTCTCATTATTCTACAGTTTAATGTAATGGTTGTCTCATTATTCTACAGTTTAATGTAATGGTTGTCTCATTATTCTACAGTTTAATGTAATGGTTGTCTCATTATTCTACAGTTTAATGTAATGGTTGTCCTCATTATTCAGCAATACGTAACTGAACGAAGTACAATG
>NW_026288172.1:0-27500 GCF_023373465.1 Oncorhynchus keta
GTGTGTGTGTGTGTGTGTGTGTGTGTGTGTGTATGTGTGTGTGTGTGTGTGTGTGTGTGTGTGTGTGTGTGTGTGTGTGTTTGCGTGTGCGTGTGCGTGTGCGCGCGTGCGCGTGTGCGTGTTGTGTGTGTGTGTGTGCGTGTGCGTGTTGTGCGTGTTGTGTGTGTGTTGTGTGTGTGTGTGTTGTGGAGACTGGGAGACTGGGAGACTAGGAGACTGGTAGACTGTGAGACCGCGAGACTGGGAGACTAGGAGACTAGAGGACTGGGAGACTAGGTGACTGGTAGACTGGGAGACTAGAGGACTAGGAGACTGGGAGACTGCGAGACTAGGAGACTGGGAGACTAGAGGACTGGGAGTGGGAGACTAGGCGACTAGGAGACTAGGAGACTGGGAGACTAGAGGACTGGGAGACCGGGAGACTGGGAGACTGGGAGACTAGAGGACTGGGAGACCGGGAGACTGGGAGACTGGGAGAATAGGAGACTGGGAGACGGGGAGACGGGGAGACTGTGAGTGGGAGACTGGGAGGCTGGGAGACTGGGAGACTGGGAGAATAGGAGACTGAGAGACTGGGAGACTAGATGACTGGGAGAGGGAGACTGGGAAGTGGGAGACTGGGTGACTGAGAGTGGGAGACTGGAAGACTGGGAGGCTGGGAGTGGGAGAATAGGAGACTGAGAGACTGGGAGACTGGGAGACTAGAGGACTGGGAGTGGGAGAGGGAGACTGGGAGTGGGAGACTGGGAGACTGAGAGTGGGAGACTGGAAGACTGGGAGGCTGGGAGTGGGAGAATAGGAGACTGAGAGACTGGGAGACTAGAGGACTGGGAGTGGGAGAGGGAGACTGGGAGTGGGAGACAAGGAGACTGGGAGACTCGGAGGCTGGGAGTGGGAGACAATGAGACTAGGAGACTGGGAGACTGGGAGAATAGGAGACTGAGAGACTGGGAGACTAGAGGACTGGGAGTGGGAGACTGGGAGAGGGAGACAAGGAGACTGGGAGTGGGAGACTGAGAGACTAGGAGACTGGGAGTGGGAGACTAGGAGACTGGGAATGGGGGACTGGGAGACTGGGAGTGGGAGACTGGGAGTGGGAGACTGGGAGACTAGGAGACTGGGAGTGGGAGACTAGGAGACTAGGAGACTGGGAGTGGGAGACTGGGAGAATAGAAGACTGGGAGTGGGAGACTAGGAGAATGGGAGTGGGAGACTAGGAGACTGGGAGAGGGAGACTGGGAGTGGGAGACTAGGAGACTGGGAGACTAGGAGACGAGGAGACTGGGAGACTAGGAGACTGGGAGTGGGAGACTAGGCGACTAGGAGACTGGGAGACTAGGAGACTAGGAGACTGGGAGTGGGAGAGAGATAGACTGACTGACTTTCTACACATGACTGACTGGAGTTTGATAATAGAGGTTGTTGAAGCAGCTGTTGATTTACTGCCTTGGAGAAGAGCGAAATGCAGTCTGTGTGTTTTCTCCTGTTCTGTCCTGTGCTCCTGCCTCCAACCTGTTCTGTCCTGTGCTCCTGCCTCCAACCTGTTCTGTCCTGTGCTCCTGCCTCCAACCTGTTCTGTCCTGTGCTCCTGCCTCCAACCTGTTCTGTCCTGTGCTCCTGCCTCCAACCTGTTCTGTCATGTGCTCCTGCCTCCAACCTGTTCTGTACTGTGCTCCTGCCTCCAACCTCTTCTGTCCTGTGCTCCTGCCTTCAACCTGTTCTGTACTGTGCTCCTGCCTCCAACCTGTTCTGTCCTGTGCTCCTGCCTCCAACCTGTTCTGTCCTGTGCTCCTGCCTCCAACCTGTTCTGTCCTGTGCTCCTGCCTTCAACCTGTTCTGTCCTGTGCTCCTGCCTCCAACCTGTTCTGTCCTGTGCTCCTGCCTCCAACCTGTTCTGTCCTGTGCTCCTGCCTCCAACCTGTTCTGTCATGTGCTCCTGCCTCCAACCTGTTCTGTCCTGTGCTCCTGCCTCCAACCTGTTCTGTCCTGTGCTCCTGCCTCCAACCTGTTATGTCCTGTACTCCTGCCTCCAACCTGTTCTGTCATGTGCTCCTGCCTCCAACCTGTTCTGTACTGTGCTCCTGCCTCCAACCTGTTCTGTACTGTGCTCCTGCCTCCAACCTGTTCTGTACTGTGCTCCTGCCTCCAACCTGTTCTGTCCTGTGCTCCTGCCTCCAACCTGTTCTGTCCTGTGCTCCTGCCTCCAACCTGTTCTGTCCTGTGCTCCTGCCTCCAACCTGTTCTGTCATGTGCTCCTGCCTCCAACCTGTTCTGTCATGTGCTCCTGCCTCCAACCTGTTCTGTCCTGTGCTCCTGCCTCCAACCTGTTCTGTCCTGTGCTCCTGCCTCCAACCTGTTCTGTACTGTGCTCCTGCCTCCAACCTGTTCTGTCCTGTGCTCCTGCCTCCAACCTGTTCTGTCCTGTGCTCCTGCCTCCAACCTGTTCTGTCCTGTGCTCCTGCCTCCAACCTGTTCTGTCATGTGCTCCTGCCTCCAGCCTAGTCTCTCTACCTCTACCTCCTCAGTCTTTACCTCTACCTCCATCAGTCTTTATCCCTCTACCTCCATCAGTCTCTCTCTACCTCTCTTTCTTTATCCCTCTACCTCCATCAGTCAGTCTCTACCTCTACCTCCATCAGTCTTTATCCCTCTACCTCCATCAGTCTTTATCCCTCTACCTCCATCAGTCTCTCTACCTCTACCTCCATCAGTCTTTATCCCTCTACCTCCATCAGTCTTTATCCCTCTACCTCCATCAGTCTCTCTACCTCTACCTCCATCAGTCTTTATCCCTCTACCTCCATCAGTCTTTATCCCTCTACCTCCATCAGTCTTTCTCCCTCTACCTCCATCAGTCTTTATCCCTCTAGTCTTTCCCTCCTCCATCAGTCTTTCTCCCTCTACATCCATCAATCTCTCTACCTCCATCAGTCTTTCTCCCTCCATCAGTCTCTCTACCTCCATCAGTCTCTCTCCCTCTCCCTCCATCAGTCTCTCTACATCCATCAGTCTCTCTACCTCCGTCAGTCTTTCTCCCTCTACCTCCATCAGTCTTTCTCCCTCTACCTCCATCAGTCTTTCTCCCTCCATCAGTCTCTCTACCTCCATCAGTCTCTCTCCCTCTCCCTCCATCAGTCTCTCTACATCCATCAGTCTCTCTACCTCCGTCAGTCTTTCTCCCTCTACCTCCATCAGTCTTTCTCCCTCTACCTCCATCAGTCTCTCTCCCTCCATCAGTCTTTATCCCTCTACCTCCATCAGTCTCTCTCCCTCCTCAATCAGTCTCTCTCCCTCTACCTCCATCAGTCTCTCCACCTCCATCAGTCTCTCTCCCTCTCCCTCCATCAGTCTCTCTACCTCCATCAGTCTCTCTCCCTCCATCAGTCTCTCTACCTCCATCAGTCTCTCTACCTCCGTCAGTCTTTCTCCCTCTACCTCCATCAGTCTCTCTACCTCCATCAGTCTTATCCCTCTACCTCCATCAGTCTTTCTCCCTCTACCTCCATCAGTCTTTATCCCTCTACTTCCATAGGTCTTTATCCCTCTACCTCCATCTGTCTTTCTCTCTCTACCTCCATCAGTCTTTATCCCTCTACCTCCATCAGTCTTTCTCCCTCTACCTCCATCAGTCTTTCTCACTCTACTTCCATCAGTCTTTATCCCTCTACCTCCATCAGTCTTTCTCCCTCTACATCCATCAGTCTCTCTACCCTCATCAGTCTTTCTCCCTCCATCAGTCTCTCTCCCTCTCCCTCCATCAGTCTCTCCACATCCATCAGTCTCTCTACCTCCATCAGTCTGTCTACCTCCATCAGTCTCTCTACCTCCATCAGTCTCTCTACCGCCATCAGTCTCTCTACCTCTAACTCCATCAGTCTCTCTTCCTCCCATCAGTCTCTCTACCTCTACCTCCATCAGTCTCTCTAACTCCATCAGTCTTTCTCCCTCTAACTCCATCAGTCTCTCTACCTCTAACTCCATCAGTCTTTCTCCCTCTAACTCCATCAGTCTCTCTCCCGCCATCAGTCTTTCTCCCTCATCCTCTATCAGTCTCTCTACCTCCATCAGTCTCTCTACCTCCATCAGTCTCTCTACCTCTAACTCCATCAGTCTCTCTTCCTCCATCAGTCTCTCTACCTCTAACTCCATCAGTCTCTCTCCCTCTAACTCCATCAGTCTCTCTCCCTCTAACTCCATCAGTCTCTCTACCTCCATCAGTCTCTCTACCTCTACCTCCATCAGTCTCTCTCCCTCTAACTCCATCAGTCTCTCTACCTCCATCAGTCTCTCTACCTCCATCAGTCTTTCTCCCGCTAACTCCATCAGTCTCTCTACCTCCATCAGTCTCTCTACCTCCATCATCAGTCTCTCTACCGCCATCAGTCTTTCTCCCTCTAACTCCATCAGTCTCTCTACCTCCATCAGTCTCTCTAACTCCATCAGTCTCTCTACCTTCATCAGTCTCTCTCCCTCCATCAGTCTTTCTCCCTCTACCTTCATCAGTCTCTCTACATCCATCAGTCTCTCTCCCTCTCCCTCCATCAGTCTTTCTCCCTCTACCTCCATCAGTATCTCTACCTCCATCAATCTCTCTCCCTCCATCAGTCTTTCTCCCTCTACCTCCATCAGTCTCTCTACCTCCAGTCTCTCTACCTCTACCTCCATCAGTCTCTCTACCTCTACCTCCATCAGTCTTTATCCCTCTACCTCCATCAGTCTCTCTACCTCTACCTCCATCAGTCTTTATCCCTCTACCTCCATCAGTCTTTATCCCTCTACCTCCATCAGTCTCTCTACCTCTACCTCCATCAGTCTTTATCCCTCTACCTCCATCAGTCTTTCTCCCTCTAACTCCATCAGTCTCTCTACCTCCATCAGTCTTTATCCCTCTACCTCCATCAGTCTTTCTCCCTCTACCTCCATCAGTCTTTATCCCTCTACCTCCATCAGTCTTTCTCCCTCTACATCCATCAATCTCTCTACCTCCATCAGTCTTTCTCCCTCCATCAGTCTCTCTACCTCCATCAGTCTCTCTCCCTCCATCAGTCTCTCTACATCCATCAGTCTCTCTACCTCCGTCAGTCTTTCTCCCTCTACCTCCATCAGTCTTTCTCCCTCTACCTCCATCAGTCTCTCTCCCTCCATCAGTCTTTATCCCTCTACCTCCATCAGTCTCTCTCCCTCCTCCTCAATCAGTCTCTCTCCCTCCATCAGTCTCTCTCCCTCTACCTCAATCAGTCTCTCCACCTCCATCAGTCTCTCTCCCTCTCCCTCCATCAGTCTCTCTACCTCCATCAGTCTCTCTCCCTCCATCAGTCTCTCTACCTCCATCAGTCTCTCTACCTCCATCAGTCTTTCTCCCTCTACCTCCATCAGTCTCTCTACCTCCATCAGTCTTTATCCCTCTACCTCCATCAGTCTTTCTCCCTCTACTTCCATAGGTCTTTATCCCTCTACCTCCATCTGTCTTTCTCTCTCTACCTCCATCAGTCTTTATCCCTCTACCTCCATCAGTCTTTCTCCCTCTACCTCCATCAGTCTTTCTCACTCTACTTCCATCAGTCTTTATCCCTCTACCTCCATCAGTCTTTCTCCCTCTACATCCATCAGTCTCTCTACCCTCATCAGTCTTTCTCCCTCCATCAGTCTCTCTCCCTCTCCCTCCATCAGTCTCTCCACATCCATCAGTCTCTCTACCTCCATCAGTCTGTCTACCTCCATCAGTCTCTCTACCTCCATCAGTCTCTCTACCTCCATCAGTCTCTCTACCTCTACCTCCATCAGTCTCTCTTCCTCCCATCAGTCTCTCTACCTCTACCTCCATCAGTCTCTCTAACTCCATCAGTCTTTCTCCCTCTAACTCCATCAGTCTCTCTACCTCTAACTCCATCAGTCTTTCTCCCTCTAACTCCATCAGTCTCTCTCCCGCCATCAGTCTTTCTCCCTCTTCCTCTATCAGTCTCTCTACCTCCATCAGTCTCTCTACCTCCATCAGTCTCTCTACCTCTAACTCCATCAGTCTCTCTTCCTCCATCAGTCTCTCTACCTCTAACTCCATCAGTCTCTCTCCCTCTAACTCCATCAGTCTCTCTACCTCCATCAGTCTCTCTACCTCCATCAGTCTCTCTCCCTCTAACTCCATCAGTCTCTCTACCTCCATCAGTCTCTCTACCTCCATCAGTCTTTCTCCCGCTAACTCCATCAGTCTCTCTACCTCCATCAGTCTCTCTACCTCCATCAGTCTCTCTACCTCCATCAGTCTTTCTCCCTCTAACTCCATCAGTCTCTCTACCTCCATCAGTCTCTCTAACTCCATCAGTCTCTCTACCTTCATCAGTCTCTCTCCCTCCATCAGTCTTTCTCCCTCTACCTTCATCAGTCTCTCTACATCCATCAGTCTCTCTCCCTCTCCCTCCATCAGTCTTTCTCCCTCTAACTCCATCAGTCTCTCTACCTCCATCAGTCTCTCTAACTCCATCAGTCTCTCTACCTTCATCAGTCTCTCTCCCTCCATCAGTCTTTCTCCCTCTACCTTCATCAGTCTCTCTACATCCATCAGTCTCTCTCCCTCTCCCTCCATCAGTCTTTCTCCCTCTACCTCCATCAGTATCTCTACCTCCATCAATCTCTCTCCCTCCATCAGTCTTTCTCCCTCTACCTCCATCAGTCTCTCTACCTCCAGTCTCTCTACCTCTACCTCCATCAGTCTCTCTACCTCTACCTCCATCAGTCTTTATCCCTCTACCTCCATCAGTCTCTCTACCTCTACCTCCATCAGTCTTTATCCCTCTACCTCCATCAGTCTTTATCCCTCTACCTCCATCAGTCTCTCTACCTCTACCTCCATCAGTCTTTATCCCTCTACCTCCATCAGTCTTTCTCCCTCTAACTCCATCAGTCTCTCTACCTCCATCAGTCTTTATCCCTCTACCTCCATCAGTCTTTCTCCCTCTACCTCCATCAGTCTTTATCCCTCTACCTCCATCAGTCTTTCTCCCTCTACATCCATCAATCTCTCTACCTCCATCAGTCTTTCTCCCTCCATCAGTCTCTCTACCTCCATCAGTCTCTCTCCCTCCATCAGTCTCTCTACATCCATCAGTCTCTCTACCTCCGTCAGTCTTTATCCCTCTACCTCCATCTGTCTTTCTCCCTCTACCTCCATCAGTCTTTATCCCTCTACCTCCATCAGTCTTTCTCCCTCTACATCCATCAATCTCTCTACCTCCATCAGTCTTTCTCCCTCCATCAGTCTCTCTACCTCCATCAGTCTCTCTCCCTCCATCAGTCTCTCTACATCCATCAGTCTCTCTACCTCCGTCAGTCTTTCTCCCTCTACCTCCATCAGTCTTTCTCCCTCTACCTCCATCAGTCTCTCTCCCTCCATCAGTCTTTATCCCTCTACCTCCATCAGTCTCTCTCCCTCCTCCTCAATCAGTCTCTCTCCCTCCATCAGTCTCTCTCCCTCTACCTCAATCAGTCTCTCCACCTCCATCAGTCTCTCTACCTCCATCAGTCTCTCTCCCTCCATCAGTCTCTCTACCTCCATCAGTCTCTCTACCTCCATCAGTCTTTCTCCCTCTACCTCCATCAGTCTCTCTACCTCCATCAGTCTTTATCCCTCTACCTCCATCAGTCTTTCTCCCTCTACTTCCATAGGTCTTTATCCCTCTACCTCCATCTGTCTTTCTCTCTCTACCTCCATCAGTCTTTATCCCTCTACCTCCATCAGTCTTTCTCCCTCTACCTCCATCAGTCTTTCTCACTCTACTTCCATCAGTCTTTATCCCTCTACCTCCATCAGTCTTTCTCCCTCTACATCCATCAGTCTCTCTACCCTCATCAGTCTTTCTCCCTCCATCAGTCTCTCTCCCTCTCCCTCCATCAGTCTCTCCACATCCATCAGTCTCTCTACCTCCATCAGTCTGTCTACCTCCATCAGTCTCTCTACCTCCATCAGTCTCTCTACCTCCATCAGTCTCTCTACCTCTACCTCCATCAGTCTCTCTTCCTCCCATCAGTCTCTCTACCTCTACCTCCATCAGTCTCTCTAACTCCATCAGTCTTTCTCCCTCTAACTCCATCAGTCTCTCTACCTCTAACTCCATCAGTCTTTCTCCCTCTAACTCCATCAGTCTCTCTCCCGCCATCAGTCTTTCTCCCTCTTCCTCTATCAGTCTCTCTACCTCCATCAGTCTCTCTACCTCCATCAGTCTCTCTACCTCTAACTCCATCAGTCTCTCTTCCTCCATCAGTCTCTCTACCTCTAACTCCATCATTCTCTCTCCCTCTAACTCCATCAGTCTCTCTACCTCCATCAGTCTCTCTACCTCTACCTCCATCAGTCTCTCTCCCTCTAACTCCATCAGTCTCTCTACCTCCATCAGTCTCTCTACCTCCATCAGTCTTTCTCCCGCTAACTCCATCAGTCTCTCTACCTCCATCAGTCTCTCTACCTCCATCAGTCTCTCTACCGCCATCAGTCTTTCTCCCTCTAACTCCATCAGTCTCTCTACCTCCATCAGTCTCTCTAACTCCATCAGTCTCTCTACCTTCATCAGTCTCTCTCCCTCCATCAGTCTTTCTCCCTCTACCTTCATCAGTCTCTCTACATCCATCAGTCTCTCTCCCTCTCCCTCCATCAGTCTTTCTCCCTCTACCTCCATCAGTATCTCTACCTCCATCAATCTCTCTCCCTCCATCAGTCTTTCTCCCTCTACCTCCATCAGTCTCTCTACCTCCAGTCTCTCTACCTCTACCTCCATCAGTCTCTCTACCTCTACCTCCATCAGTCTTTATCCCTCTACCTCCATCAGTCTCTCTACCTCTACCTCCATCAGTCTTTATCCCTCTACCTCCATCAGTCTTTATCCCTCTACCTCCATCAGTCTCTCTACCTCTACCTCCATCAGTCTTTATCCCTCTACCTCCATCAGTCTTTCTCCCTCTAACTCCATCAGTCTCTCTACCTCCATCAGTCTTTATCCCTCTACCTCCATCAGTCTTTCTCCCTCTACCTCCATCAGTCTTTATCCCTCTACCTCCATCAGTCTTTCTCCCTCTACATCCATCAATCTCTCTACCTCCATCAGTCTTTCTCCCTCCATCAGTCTCTCTACCTCCATCAGTCTCTCTCCCTCCATCAGTCTCTCTACATCCATCAGTCTCTCTACCTCCGTCAGTCTTTCTCCCTCTACCTCCATCAGTCTTTCTCCCTCTACCTCCATCAGTCTCTCTCCCTCCATCAGTCTTTATCCCTCTACCTCCATCAGTCTCTCTCCCTCCTCCTCAATCAGTCTCTCTCCCTCCATCAGTCTCTCTCCCTCTACCTCAATCAGTCTCTCCACCTCCATCAGTCTCTCTCCCTCTCCCTCCATCAGTCTCTCTACCTCCATCAGTCTCTCTCCCTCCATCAGTCTCTCTACCTCCATCAGTCTCTCTACCTCCGTCAGTCTTTCTCCCTCTACCTCCATCAGTCTCTCTACCTCCATCATTCTTTATCCCTCTACCTCCATCAGTCTTTCTCCCTCTACCTCCATCAGTCTTTATCCCTCTACTTCCATAGGTCTTTATCCCTCTACCTCCATCTGTCTTTCTCTCTCTACCTCCATCAGTCTTTATCCCTCTACCTCCATCAGTCTTTCTCCCTCTACATCCATCAGTCTTTCTCACTCTACTTCCATCAGTCTTTATCCCTCTACCTCCATCAGTCTTTCTCCCTCTACATCCATCAGTCTCTCTACCCTCATCAGTCTTTCTCCCTCCATCAGTCTCTCTCCCTCTCCCTCCACAAGTCTCTCCACATCCATCAGTCTCTCTACCTCCATCAGTCTCTCTACCTCCATCAGTCTCTCTCCCTCCATCAGTTCTCCACTCAGCAGCAGCAGAGACGCTGCATATTAAACCTCCAGGATGATTCAAAAGAAACCAGAGGAGGGAAAAAGGTCCAAGTTCTGACAAATCATTAAATATGTTCAAGTTACTTAGTTGTAATGACTGAGTGTGTGTGTGTGTGTGTGTGTGTGTGTGTGTGTGTGTGTGTGTGTGTGTGTGTGTGTGTGTGTGTGTGTGTGTGTGTGTGTGTGTGTGTGTGTGTGTGTGTGTGTGCGTGTGCGTGTTGTGTGCGTGTGTGTGTTGTGTGTGTGTGTTGTGTGTTGTGTGTGTTGTGTGTGTGTGTGTGTGCGTGTGTGTGCGTGTGTGTGCGTGCGTGCGTGTGTGATTAGAGATGTGTGCCTGGTACGAGGGGTACTATGCTTGACGTCATGGTCCATGTGAGAGACTTAAATTGGATTCAGCTGTGCGTTGGTTAGACAACTCTTCATTCCTTCAGCAGGTTAACTGACACCTCCTATTGGTTCACGGCTCAGGCCCTTAAAGAACTGTGTAGTGTGCAGCTGGTGTCAGTAAAACTCTGGCCCCATGGTAATCAGACAGGGATATGGAGGACTTTAATCCAGTCTGTGTGTCTCATCGTAATTGTCTCTGATGAGGAATTATTTACAAGGGGTTTGGAAGTCACAACATATTCCTGTCTTTCTTCCCTGCCCAAAGACATACTCACCATGGCAACCCCACCATGGCAACCCCACCCACCAACCCCACTGGGAGACTAGGAGACTAGGAGACTGGGAGATTGGGAGACTGGGAGACTAGGAAACTGGTAGACTGGGAGACTGGGAGACTAGGAGACTGGGAGACTAGGAGACTGGTAGACTGCGAGACTGGGAGACTAGGAGACTGGGAGACTGGGAGACTAGAGGACTAGAAGACTGGTAGACTGTGAGACCGCGAGACTGGGAGACTAGGAGACTAGAGGACTGGGAGACTAGGTGACTGGTAGACTGGGAGACTAGAGGACTAGGAGACTGGGAGACTGCGAGACTAGGAGACTGGGAGACTAGAGGACTGGGAGTGGGAGACTAGGCGACTAGGAGACTAGGAGACTGGGAGTGGGAGACTAGGATACTGGGAGAATGGGAGACTAGGAGACTGTGAGACTTGGAGACTAGAGGACTGGGAGAATAGGAGACTGGGAGACGGGGAGACGGGGAGACTGTGAGTGGGAGACTGGGAGGCTGGGAGACTGGGAGAATAGGAGACTGAGAGACTGGGAGACTGGGAGACTGGGAGACTAGAGGACTGGGAGAGGGAGACTGGGAGTGGGAGACTGGGTGACTGAGAGTGGGAGACTGGAAGACTGGGAGGCTGGGAGTGGGAGAATAGGAGACTGAGAGACTGGGAGACTGGGAGACTAGAGGACTGGGAGTGGGAGAGGGAGACTGGGAGTGGGAGACTGGGAGACTGAGAGTGGGAGACTGGAAGACTGGGAGGCTGGGAGTGGGAGAATAGGAGACTGAGAGACTGGGAGACTAGAGGACTGGGAGTGGGAGAGGGAGGCTGGGAGTGGGAGACAATGAGACTAGGAGACTGGGAGACTGGGAGAATAGGAGACTGAGAGACTGGGAGACTAGAGGACTGGGAGTGGGAGACTGGGAGAGGGAGACAAGGAGACTGGGAGTGGGAGTGGGAGACTGAGAGACTAGGAGACTGGGAGTGGGAGACTAGGAGACTGGGAGTGGGGGACTGGGAGACTGGGAGTGGGAGACTGGGAGACTGGGAGTGGGAGACTGGGAGACTGGGAGTGGGAGACTAGGAGACTGGGAGTGGGAGACTGGGAGACTAGAAGACTGGGAGTGGGAGACTGGGAGACTAGGAGAATGGGAGTGGGAGACTAGGAGACTGGGAGAGGGAGACTGGGAGACTGGGAGTGGGAGACTAGGAGACTGGGAGACGAGGAGACTGGGAGACTAGGAGACTGGGAGTGGGAGACTAGGAGACTGGGAGTGGGAGAGAGATAGACTGACTGACTTTCTACACATGACTGACTGGAGTTTGATAATAGAGGTTGTTGAAGCAGCTGTTGATTTACTGCCTTGGAGAAGAGCGAAATGCAGTCTGTGTGTTTTCTCCTGTTCTGCCTTGTGCTCTGTTTTCTCTGATTATTCTATGCTCCAACCTGTTCTGTCCTGTGCTCCTGCCTCCAACCTGTTCTGTCCTGTGCTCCTGCCTCCAACCTGTTCTGTCCTGTGCTCCTGCCTCCAACCTGTTCTGTCCTGTGCTCCTGCCTCCAACCTGTTCTGTCCTGTGCTCCTGCCTCCAACCTGTTCTGTCCTGTGCTCCTGCCTCCAACCTGTTCTGTCCTGTGCTCCTGCCTCCAACCTGTTCTGTCCTGTGCTCCTGCCTCCAACCTGTTCTGTCCTGTGCTCCTGCCTCCAACCTGTTCTGTCCTGTGCTCCTGCCTCCAACCTGTTCTGTCCTGTGCCCTGCCTCCAACCTGTTCTGTCCTGTGCTCCTGCCTCCAACCTGTTCTGTCCTGTGCCCTGCCTCCAACCTGTTCTGTCCTGTGCTCCTGCCTCCAACCTGTTCTGTACTGTGCTCCTGCCTCCAACCTGTTCTGTCCTGTGCTCCTGCCTCCAACCTGTTCTGTCCTGTGCTCCTGCCTCCAACCTGTTCTGTCCTGTGCTCCTGCCTCCAACCGGTTCTGTCCTGTGCTCCTGCCTCCAACCTGTTCTGTCCTGTGCTCCTGCCTCCAACCTGTTCTGTCCTGTGCTCCTGCCTCCAACCTGTTCTGTCCTGTGCTCCTGCCTCCAACCTGTTCTGTCCTGTGCTCCTGCCTCCAACCTGTTCTGTCCTGTGCTCCTGCCTCCAACCTGTTCTGTCCTGTGCTCCTGCCTCCAACCTGTTCTGTCCTGTGCTCCTGCCTCCAACCTGTTCTGTCCTGTGCTCCTGCCTCCAACCTGTTCTGTCCTGTGCTCCTGCCTCCAACCTGTTCTGTCCTGTGCTCCTGCCTCCAACCTGTTCTGTCCTGTGCTCCTGCCTCCAACCTGTTCTGTACTGTGCTCCTGCCTCCAACCTGTTCTGTCCTGTGCTCCTGCCTCCAACCTGTTCTGTACTGTGCTCCTGCCTCCAACCTGTTCTGTCCTGTGCTCCTGCCTCCAACCTGTTCTGTCCTGTGCTCCTGCCTCCAACCTGTTCTGTCCTGTGCTCCTGCCTCCAACCTGTTCTGTCCTGTGCTCCTGCCTCCAACCTGTTCTGTCCTGTGCTCCTGCCTCCAACCTGTTCTGTACTGTGCTCCTGCCTCCAACCTGTTCTGTCCTGTGCTCCTGCCTCCAACCTGTTCTGTACTGTGCTCCTGCCTCCAACCTGTTCTGTCCTGTGCTCCTGCCTCCAACCTGTTCTGTCCTGTGCTCCTGCCTCCAACCTGTTCTGTCCTGTGCTCCTGCCTCCAACCTGTTCTGTCCTGTGCTCCTGCCTCCAACCTGTTCTGTCCTGTGCTCCTGCCTCCAACCTGTTCTGTCCTGTGCTCCTGCCTCCAACCTGTTCTGTCCTGTGCTCCTGCCTCCAACCTGTTCTGTCCTGTGCTCCTGCCTCCAACCTGTTCCTGTGCTCCTGCCTCCAACCTGTTCTGTCCTGTGCTCCTGCCTCCAACCTGTTCTGTCCTGTGCTCCTGCCTCCAACCTGTTCTGTACTGTGCTCCTGCCTCCAACCTGTTCTGTCCTGTGCTCCTGCCTCCAACCTGTTCTGTCCTGTGCTCCTGCCTCCACCTGTTCTGTCCTGTTCCTGCCTCCTGTTCTGTCCTGTGCTCCTGCCTCCAACCTGTTCTGTACTGTGCTCCTGCCTCCAACCTGTTCTGTCCTGTGCTCCTGCCTCCAACCTGTTCTGTCCTGTGCTCCTGCCTCCAACCTGTTCTGTCCTGTGCTCCTGCCTCCAACCTGTTCTGTCCTGTGCTCCTGCCTCCAACCTGTTCTGTCCTGTGCTCCTGCCTCCAACCTGTTCTGTACTGTGCTCCTGCCTCCAACCTGTTCTGTCCTGTGCTCCTGCCTCCAACCTGTTCTGTCCTGTGCTCCTGCCTACAACCTGTTCTGTCCTGTGCTCCTGCCTCCAACCTGTTCTGTCCTGTGCTCCTGCCTCCAACCTGTTCTGTCCTGTGCTCCTGACTCCAACCTGTTATGTACTGTGCTCCTGCCTCCAACCTGTTCTGTACTGTGCTCCTGCCTCCAACCTGTTCTGTCCTGTGCTCCTGCCTCCAACCTGTTCTGTCCTGTGCTCCTGCCTCCAACCTGTTCTGTCCTGTGCTCCTGCCTCCAACCTGTTCTGTACTGTGCTCCTGCCTCCAACCTGTTCTGTCCTGTGCTCCTGCCTCCAACCTGTTCTGTCCTGTGCTCCTGCCTACAACCTGTTCTGTCCTGTGCTCCTGCCTCCAACCTGTTCTGTCCTGTGCTCCTGCCTCCAACCTGTTCTGTCCTGTGCTCCTGCCTCCAACCTGTTCTGTCCTGTGCTCCTGACTCCAACCTGTTATGTACTGTGCTCCTGCCTCCAACCTGTTCTGTACTGTGCTCCTGCCTCCAACCTGTTCTGTCCTGTGCTCCTGCCTCCAACCTGTTCTGTCCTGTGCTCCTGCCTCCAGCAACAGTCATCTCAGACAGATGGCCAGTTCGGTGTAATAATACACAGTGTCATGGAGAGAGGATTACCTGGTCTAGTACTATACATACCTGTAGAGGTTGGTATTATTACCTATAGTACTATACATACCTGTAGAGGTTGTTATTATTACCTATAGTACTATACATACCTGTAGAGGTTGTTATTATTACCTATAGTACTATACATACCTGTAGAGGTTGTTATTATTACCTATAGTACTATACATACCTGTAGAGGTTGGTATTATTACCTATAGTACTATACATACCTGTAGAGGTTGGTATTATTACCTATAGTACTATACATACCTGTAGAGGTTGGTATTATTACCTATAGTACTATACATACCTGTAGAGGTTGGTATTATTACCTATAGTACTATACATACCTGTAGAGGTTGGTATTATTACCTGGTCTAGTACTATACATACCTGTAGAGGTTGTTATTATTACCTATAGTACTATACATACCTGTAGAGGTTGTTATTATTACCTATAGTACTATACATACCTGTAGAGGTTGGTATTATTACCTATAGTACTATACATACCTGTAGAGGTTGGTATTATTACCTATAGTACTATACATACCTGTAGAGGTTGTTATTATTACCTATAGTACTATACATACCTGTAGAGGTTGTTATTATTACCTATAGTACTATACATACCTGTAGAGGTTGGTATTATTACCTATAGTACTATACATACCTGTAGAGGTTGTTATTATTACCTATAGTACTATACATACCTGTAGAGGTTGTTATTATTACCTATAGTACTATACATACCTGTAGAGGTTGGTATTATTACCTATAGTACTATACATACCTGTAGAGGTTGTTATTATTACCTATAGTACTATACATACCTGTAGAGGTTGTTATTATTACCTATAGTACTATACATACCTGTAGAGGTTGGTATTATTACCTATAGTACTATACATACCTGTAGAGGTTGGTATTATTACCTATAGTACTATACATACCTGTAGAGGTTGGTATTATTACCTATAGTACTATACATACCTGTAGAGGTTGGTATTATTACCTATAGTACTATACATACCTGTAGAGGTTGGTATTATTACCTATAGTACTATACATACCTGTAGAGGTTGGTATTATTACCTATAGTACTATACATACCTGTAGAGGTTGGTATTATTACCTATAGTACTATACATACCTGTAGAGGTTGTTATTATTACCTGGTCTAGTACTATACATACCTGTAGAGGTTGGTATTATTACCTATAGTACTATACATACCTGTAGAGGTTGGTATTATTACCTATAGTACTATACATACCTGTAGAGGTTGTTATTATTACCTATAGTACTATACATACCTGTAGAGGTTGTTATTATTACCTATAGTACTATACATACCTGTAGAGGTTGTTATTATTACCTATAGTACTATACATACCTGTAGAGGTTGTTATTATTACCTATAGTACTATACATACCTGTAGAGGTTGTTATTATTACCTATAGTACTATACATACCTGTAGAGGTTGGTATTATTACCTATAGTACTATACATACCTGTAGAGGTTGTTATTATTACCTATAGTACTATACATACCTGTAGAGGTTGGTATTATTACCTATAGTACTATACATACCTGTAGAGGTTGGTATTATTACCTATAGTACTATACATACCTGTAGAGGTTGGTATTATTACCTGGTCTTGTGCTCTCTACCCAGAAATCCTGAAGGAGAATGTCCGGCCATCAGTTGGTGACCTCAAGCTGAAGCTCACTTGGGTTCTGCAGCAGGACAATGATCCAAAACACACCAGCAAGTCCATCTCTGAATGACTTTTAAAAAGAAATTGGACCGGCCTAGTCAAAGTCCGGACTTGAATCGAATCGAGATGCTGTGGCGTGACCTTAAAAAGGCGGTTCATGCACGAAAACACCCTCCAATGTGGCTGAATAAAAACAATTCTGCAAAGAAGAGTTGGCCAAAAGTCCTCCACAGCGATGTGAAAGACTAAATGCCAGTTATCACCAACGCTGGATTGCAGAGGCACAACCAGTTATTAGGTTTAGGATTGCTGCAGAGGCACAACCAGTTATTAGGTTTAGGATTGCTGCAGAGGCACAACCAGTTATTAGGTTTAGGATTGCTGCAGAGGCACAACCAGTTATTAGGTTTAGGATTGCTGCAGAGGCACAACCAGTTATTAGGTTTAGGATTGCTGCAGAGGCACAACCAGTTATTAGGTTTAGGATTGCTGCAGAGGCACAACCAGTTATTAGGTTTAGGATTGCTGCAGAGGCACAACCAGTTATTAGGTTTAGGATTGCTGCAGAGGCACAACCAGTTATTAGGTTTAGGATTGCTGCAGAGGCACAACCAGTTATTAGGTTTAGGATTGCTGCAGAGGCACAACCAGTTATTAGGTTTAGGATTGCTGCAGAGGCACAACCAGTTATTAGGTTTAGGATTGCTGCAGAGGCACAACCAGTTATTAGGTTTAGGATTGCTGCAGAGACACAACCAGTTATTAGGTTTAGGATTGCTGCAGAGACACAACCAGTTATTAGGTTTAGGATTGCTGCAGAGGCACAACCAGTTATTAGGTTTAGGATTGCTGCAGAGGCACAACCAGTTATTAGGTTTAGGATTGCTGCAGAGGCACAACCAGTTATTAGGTTTAGGATTGCTGCAGAGGCACAACCAGTTATTAGGTTTAGGATTGCTGCAGAGGCACAACCAGTTATTAGGTTTAGGATTGCTGCAGAGGCACAACCAGTTATTAGGTTTAGGATTGCTGCAGAGGCACAACCAGTTATTAGGTTTAGGATTGCTGCAGAGGCACAACCAGTTATTAGGTTTAGGATTGCTGCAGAGGCACAACCAGTTATTAGGTTTAGGATTGCTGCAGAGGCACAACCAGTTATTAGGTTTAGGGGGCAATTACTTTGTCACATAGGGCCATGAAGGTCCGGATATATTTTTCGTTATCTTGGTGTAATTTTAAAATGTGTTTGATGATTTCTCTTTGTCTCTTCTCATTTTATCAGTATCGATCTTGATCCATCCTACTTTTTATTTGTTTAAAAAAAATAACACACACAACACACACACACACACACACACACACACACACACACACACACACACACACACACACACACACACACACACACACACACACACACACACACACACACACACACACACACACACACACACATTTTCACCATACCTCACTCACCTGGCATTGTGTTGAGGTGATTCACTGAGGAGACTATTTACAGATCTCTCTCTCTGTCTGTCTCTCTCTCTTTCTTTGTCTCTCTCCCCCTCTGTCTCTCTCTCTCTCTCTCTCTCTCTCTCTCTCTCTATCTCTCTCTCTCTCTCTCTCTCTCTCTCTCTCTCTCTCTCTCTCCCCACGCTCTTTCTCCCTCTCTCCCAATCAATCCATTTGTTCAGAACAACAGAAGCAGTCCTATTTCCACAGCAGCTTACCCAGTCAGTCAGCTGTAATCACACTGCATTATCATTTTACCTCCCAACAACCAATAGCGCATAATGGAACCTGCAGAACTTCATGGCTGCATCCCAAATGGCACCATGTTCCCTGTAAAGTGCTCCACTGTTGGCCAGGGCCCAAAGGACACTATATAGGCAATAGGGAGCCAGTTGAGACGTATACCGTGTTTGCAGACTAGGGGTCTGAAAGTAGTTCAGCACAAAGGAACCCAACAGCAATAACAATAGGCCCCTATTGCAGCAAAAGCAGAATCCCCTCAAACTATCAGCCCTTTATCCACCTCTTGGAGATGGATAAAAGGCTTTGGTTAGACATTATGGATGACCTTAGGCTCTACCAATACCAATACTACTCCCTGCAATGCTACAGCTCCCTTATATGGGGCGGCAGTCAGCCTAGTGGTTAGAGACAGTGTAGCCTAGTGGTTAGAGGCAGGTAGCCTAGTGGTTAGAGGCAGGGTAGCCGAGTGGTTAGATGCAGGGTAGCCGAGTGGTTAGATGCAGGGTAGCCGAGTGGTTAGAGACAGGGTAGCCTAGTGGTTAGATGCAGGGTAGCCTAGTGGTTAGAGGCAGGGTAGCCGAGTGGTTAGAGGCAGGGTAGACTAGTGGTTAGAGGCAGGGTAGCCTAGTGGTTAGATGCAGGGTAGACTAGTGGTTAGATGCAGGGTAGACTAGTGGTTAGAGGCAGGGTAGCCTAGTGGTTAGATGCAGGGTAGACTAGTGGTTAGAGGCAGGGTAGACTAGTGGTTAGAGGCAGGGTAGACTAGTGATTAGATGCAGGGTAGCCTAGTAGTTAGAGGCAGGGTAGCCTAGTGGTTAGAGGCAGGGTAGCCTAGTGGTTAGATGCAGGGTAGCCGAGTGGTTAGAGACAGGGTAGACTAGCGGTTAGAGGCAGGGTAGCCTAGTGGTTAGAGGCAGGGTAGCCGAGTGGTTAGATGCAGGGTAGACGAGTGGTTAGATGCAGGGTAGACTAGTGGTTAGAGGCAGGGTAGACTAGTGGTTAGAGGCAGGGTAGCCTAGTGGTTAGATGCAGGGTAGACTAGTGGTTAGAGGCAGGGTAGACTAGTGGTTAGAGGCAGGGTAGACTAGTGATTAGATGCAGGGTAGCCTAGTAGTTAGAGGCAGGGTAGCCTAGTGGTTAGAGGCAGGGTAGCCGAGTGGTTAGATGCAGGGTAGCCTAGTGGTTAGAGGCAGGGTAGCCTAGTGGTTAGAGGCAGGTAGCCTAGTGGTTAGAGGCAGGGTAGCCTAGTGGTTAGAGGCAGTGTAGCCTAGTGGTTAGAGACAGGGTAGCCTAGTGGTTAGAGGCAGGTAGCCTAGTGGTTAGAGGCAGGGTAGCCTAGTGGTTGGAGGCAGGGTGTCCTAGTGGTTAGAGTCAGGGTAGCCTAGTGGTTAGAGGCAGGGTAGCCTAGTGGTTAAAGGCAGGTAGCCGTGTGGTTTGAAGAAGGTAGCCTGGTGGTTAGAGTCAGGGTAGCCTAGTGGTTAGAGGCAGGTAGCCTAGTGGTTAGAGGCAGGGTAGCCTAGTGGTTAAAGGCAGGTAGCCGTGTGGTTTGAAGCAGGTAGCCTGGTGGTTAGACATTGGGCTAGTAACCGAAAGGTTGCAAGATTCAATCCCCGATTGTCGTACTGTCGTTCTGCCCCTGGACAAGGCAGTTAACCCACTGTTCCTAGGCCATCATTGTAAATAAGAATGTGTTCTTAACTGACTTGCCTGGTTAAATAAAGGGGAAAAAGTGTGTCCATTCGATTCCCGATAGTCTCCTCTTTAGAGTTCCTATAGTCTCCTCTTTAGAGTTCCTATAGTCTCCTCTTTAGAGTCCCTATAGTCTCCTCTTTAGAGTCCCTATAGTCTCCTCTTTAGAGTCCCTATAGTCTCCTCTTTAGAGTTCCTATAGTCTCCTCTTTAGAGTTCCTATAGTCTCCTCTTTAGAGTCCCTATAGTCTCCTCTTTAGAGTCCCTATAGTCTCCTCTTTAGAGTCCCTATAGTCTCCTCTTTAGAGTCCCTATAGTCTCCTCTTTAGAGTCCATATAGTCTCCTCTTTAGAGTCCCTATAGTCTCCTCTTTAGAGTTCCTATAGTCTCCTCTTTAGAGTTCCTATAGTCTCCTCTTTAGTTCCTATAGTCTCCTCTTTAGTTACTATAGTCTCCTCTTTAGTTACTATAGTCTCCTCTTTAGTTACTATAGTCTCCTCTTTAGTTACTATAGTCTCCTCTTTAGTTCCTATAGTCTCCTCTTTAGTTACTATAGTCTCCTCTTTAGTTACTATAGTCTCCTCTTTAGTTACTATAGTCTCCTCTTTAGTTCCTATAGTCTCCTCTTTAGTTACTATAGTCTCCTCTTTATAGTTACTATAGTCTCCTCTTTAGAGTTCCTATAGTCTCCTCTTTAGAATCCCTATAGTCTCCTCTTTAGAGTTACTATAGTCTCCTCTTTAGAGTCCCTATAGTCTCCTCTTTATAGTTACTATAGTCTCCTCTTTAGAGTCCCTATTGTCTCCTCTTTAGTTCCTATAGTCTCCTCTTTAGAGTTTCTATAGTCTCCTCTTTAGTTCCTATAGTCTCCTCTTTAGTGTTTCTATAGTCTCCTCTTTAGAGTCCATATAGTCTCCTCTTTATAGTTACTATAGTCTCCTCTTTAGAGTCCCTACAGTCTCCTCTTTAGAGTCCATATAGTCTCCTCTTTAGTTCCTATAGTCTCCTCTTTAGAGTCCATATAATCTCCTCTTTATAGTCCCTACAGTCTCCTCTTTAGAGTCCCTATAGTCTCCTCTTTAGAGTTTCTATAGTCTCCTCTTTAGTTCCTATAGTCTCCTCTTTAGAGTTTCTATAGTCTCCTCTTTAGAGTCCATATAGTCTCCTCTTTATAGTTACTATAGTCTCCTCTTTAGAGTCCCTACAGTCTCCTCTTTAGAGTCCCTATTGTCTCCTCTTTAGTTCCTATAGGCTCCTCTTTAGAGTCCCTATAGTCTCCTATTTAGAGTCCCTATTGTCTCCTCTTTAGTTCCTATAGTCTCCTCTTTAGAGTCCCTATAGTCTCATCTTTAGAGTCCCTATTGTCTCCTCTTTAGTTCCTATAGTCTCCTCTTTAGTTCCTATAGTCTCCTCTTTAGAGTCCCTATTGTCTCCTCTTTAGTTCCTATAGTCTCCTCTTTAGAGTCCCTATAGTCTCCTATTTAGAGTCCCTATTGTCTCCTCTTTAGTTCCTATAGTCTCCTCTTTAGAGTCCCTACAGTCTCCTCTTTAGAGTCCCTATTGTCTCCTCTTTAGTTCCTATAGTCTCCTCTTTAGTTCCTATAGTCTCCTCTTTAGAGTCCCTATAGTCTCCTATTTAGAGTCCCTATTGTCTCCTCTTTAGTTCCTATAGTCTCCACTTTAGAGTCCCTATAGTCTCCTCTTTAGAGTCCCTATAGTCTCCTCTTTAGAGTCCCTATAGTCTCCTCTTTAGAGTCCCTATTGTCTCCTCTTTAGTTCCTATAGTCTCCTCTTTAGTTCCTATAGTCTCCTCTTTAGAGTCCCTATAGTCTCCTCTTTAGTTCCTACAGTCTCCTCTTTAGAGTCCCTACAGTCTCCTCTTTAGAGTCCCTATTGTCTCCTCTTTAGTTCCTATAGTCTCCTCTTTATAGTTACTATAGTCTCCTCTTTAGAGTCCCTACAGTCTCCTCTTTAGAGTCCCTACAGTCTCCTCTTTAGAGTCCCTATTGTCTCCTCTTTAGTTCCTATAGTCTCCTCTTTAGTTACTATAGTCTCCTCTTTATAGTTACTATAGTCTCCTCTTTAGAGTCCCTACAGTCTCCTCTTTAGAGTCCCTATTGTCTCCTCTTTAGTTCCTATAGTCTCCTCTTTAGAGTCCCTATAGTCTCCTCTTTAGTTCCTATAGTCTCCTCTTTAGAGTCCCTATAGTCTCCACTTTAGTTCCTATTGTCTCCTCTTTAGTTCCTATAGTCTCCTCTTTAGAGTCCCTATAGTCTCCTCTTTAGAGTCCCTACAGTCTCCTCTTTAGAGTCCCTATTGTCTCCTCTTTAGTTCCTATAGTCTCCTCTTTAGAGTCCCTATTGTCTCCTCTTTAGTTCCTATAGTCTCCTCTTTAGAGTCCCTATAGTCTCCTCTTTAGAGTTCCTATAGTCTCCTCTTTAGAGTTCCTATAGTCTCCTCTTTAGTTCCTATTGTCTCCTCTTTAGGCCTTCTTTGTCTACGTTCCAGCAGCACTCCACATCTCAACACAAACCTGCCTGGTTGAGTATCTGAAATACTGTAATGTAATGTACTGGAGGTGTCTGTGCTGTCTGTGTAGTCAGCCCACATGTGTCAGGAAGTTAAGAGCCACTGTGGGAGATGCTCGAACCAGCTCAGACCCAGTTTGGCTGGGAATGAGAGTCTGGATCTCTCTCTCCTTCCCTTGGTACTGTAGGCCATATCACAGCATCTCTCTCCTTCCCTTGGTACTGTAGGCCATATCACAGCATCTCTCTCCTTCCCTTGGTACTGTAGGCCATATCACAGCCTCTCTCTCCTTCCCTTGGTACTGTAGGCCATATCACAGCCTCTCTCTCCTTCCCTTGGTACTGTAGGCCATATCACAGCCTCTCTCTCCTTCCCTTGGTACTATAGGTCATATCACAGCCTCTCTCTCCTTCCCTTGGTACTATAGACCATATCACAGCCTCTCTCTCCTCTCTCCTTCCCTTGGTACTGTAGGCCATATCACAGCCTCTCTCTCTCTCTCCTTCCCTTGGTACTATAGACCATATCACAGCCTCTCTCTCCTCTCTCCTTCCCTTGGTACTATAGACCATATCACAGCCTCTCTCTCCTCTCTCCTTCCCTTGGTACTGTAGGCCATATCACAGCCTCTCTCTCCTCTCTCCTTCCCTTGGTACTATAGACCATATCACAGCCTCTCTCTCCTCTCTCCTTCCCTTGGTACTGTAGGCCATATCACAGCCTCTCTCTCCTCTCTCCTTCCCTTGGTACTATAGACCATATCACAGCCTCTCTCTCCTTCCCTTGGTACTGTAGACCATATCACAGCCTCTCTCTCCTTCTCTTGGTACTATAGACCATATCACAGCCTCTCTCTCCTTCCCTTGGTACTATAGACCATATCACAGCCTCTCTCTCCTTCCCTTGGTACTGTAGACCATATCACAGCCTCTCTCTCCTTCTCTTGGTACTATAGACCATATCACAGCCTCTCTCTCCTTCCCTTGGTACTATAGACCATATCACAGCCTCTCTCTCCTCTCTCCTTCCCTTGGTACTATAGACCATATCACAGCCTCTCTCTCTCCTTCCCTTGGTACTATAGACCATATCACAGCCTCTCTCTCTCTCTCCTTCCCTTGGTACTATAGACCATATCACAGCCTCTCTCTCTCTCTCCTTCCCTTGGTACTATAGACCATATCACAGCCTCTATCTCCTCTCTCCTTCCCTTGGTACTATAGACCATATCACATCATCTCTCTCTCTCCTTCCCTTGGTACTATAGACCATATCACAGCCTCTCTCTCCTCTCTCCTTCCCTTGGTACTATAGACCATATCACAGCCTCTCTCTCCTTCCCTTGGTACTATAGACCATATCACAGCCTCTCTCTCCTTCCCTTGGTACTGTAGGCCATATCACAGCCTCTCTCTCCTCTCTCCTTCCCTTGGTACTGTAGACCATATCACATCATCTCTCTCTCTCCTTCCCTTGGTACTGTAGGCCATATCACAGCCTCTCTCTCCTCTCTCCTTCCCTTGGTACTATAGACCATATCACAGCCTCTCTCTCCTTCCCTTGGTACTGTAGACCATATCACAGCCTCTCTCTCCTTCTCTTGGTACTATAGACCATATCACAGCCTCTCTCTCCTTCCCTTGGTACTATAGACCATATCACAGCCTCTCTCTCCTCTCTCCTTCCCTTGGTACTATAGACCATATCACAGCCTCTCTCTCCTCTCTCCTTCCCTTGGTACTATAGACCATATCACAGCCTCTCTCTCCTTCCCTTGGTACTATAGACCATATCACAGCCTCTCTCTCCTTCCCTTGGTACTATAGACCATATCACAGCCTCTATCTCCTTCTCTTGGTACTATAGACCATATCACAGCCTCTCTCTCCTTCCCTTGGTACTATAGACCATATCACAGCCTCTCTCTCCTCTCTCCTTCCCTTGGTACTATAGACCATATCACAGCCTCTCTCTCCTCTCTCCTTCCCTTGGTACTATAGACCATATCACAGCCTCTCTCTCCTTCCCTTGGTACTATAGACCATATCACAGCCTCTCTCTCCTCTCTCCTTCCCTTGGTACTGTAGGCCATATCACAGCTCTCTCTCCTTCTCTTGGTACTATAGGCCATATCACAGCCTCTCTCTCCTTCTCTTGGTACTATAGACCATATCACAGCCTCTCTCTCCTTCCCTTGGTACTATAGACCATATCACAGCCTCTCTCTCCTCTCTCCTTCCCTTGGTACTGTAGGCCATATCACAGCCTCTCTCTCCTTCCCTTGGTACTATAGGCCATATCACAGCCTCTCTCTCCTTCCCTTGGTACTATAGACCATATCACAGCCTCTCTCTCCTTCCCTTGGTACTATAGACCATATCACAGCCTCTCTCTCCTTCTCTTGGTGGGGATGTGATTGGGTAAGGGGAAAGGGGATGTGATTGGGTAAGGGGAAAGGGGATGTGATTGGGTAAGGGGAAAGGGATGTGATTGGGTAAGGGGAAAGGAGCAGGTGTGTCCTCTGATTAGAGAACTGATTGGGATACTTCTAAAATAAGGGAATGTGATTGGGTAAGGGAAAATGGGATGTGATTGGGTAAGGGAAAGGAGCAGGTGTGTCCTCTGATTAGAGAACTGATTGGGATACTTCTAAACCAAGGGACAGGGGATGTGATTGGGTAAGGGGAAAGGGGATGTGATTGGGTAAGGGGAAAGGGGATGTGATTGGGTAAGGGGAAAGGGGATGTGATTGGGTAAGGGGAAAGGGGATGTGATTGGGTAAGGGGAAAGGGGATGTGATTGGGTAAGGGGAAAGGGGATGTGATTGGGTAAGGGGAAAGGGATGTGATTGGGTAAGGGAAAAGGGGATGTGATTGGGTAAGGGGAAAGGGGATGTGATTGGGTAAGGGGAAAGGGGATGTGATTGGGTAAGGGAAAAGGGGATGTGATTGGGTAAGGGGAAAGGGGATGTGATTGGGTAAGGGGAAAGGGGATGTGATTGGGTAAGGGGAAATGAGAAGGTGTGTCTTCTGATTAGAGAACTGATTGGGATACTTCTAAAATAAGGGAATGTGATTGGGTAAGGGAAAAGGGGATGTGATTGGGTAAGGGGAAAGGGGATGTGATTGGGTAAGGGGAAAGGGGATGTGATTGGGTAAGGGGAAAGGAGCAGGTGTGTCTTCTGATTAGAGAACTGATTGGGATACTTCTAAAATAAGGGAATGTGATTGGGTAAGGGAAAAGGGGATGTGATTGGGTAAGGGGAAAGGAGCAGGTGTGTCTTCTGATTAGAGAACTGATTGGGATACTTCTAAACCAAGGGACAGGGGATGTGATTGGCTAAGGGGAAAGGAGCAGGTGTGTCTTCTGATTAGCGCCTAATTAGCGACTGATTAGGGAATGATGACTGCCACCTGTGCGTAGGGGGAGAAGGAGAGAAACACACACAGTGTACCTGTATCTGTAACATATGGCATCTTATGTTGCTATGCACCTTGGGAGCTCATGGCATGTTCCTCATGAACAGATGTGGACCGGGCCTGTGGTGGTCATTAAGACATGTAAATGTGTTAGTTACTGTAGAGGGGAGGGGGTCAATGTGTTAGTTACTGTAGAGGGGAGGGGGTCAATGTGTTAGTTACTGTAGAGGGGAGGGGGTCAATGTGTTAGTTACTGTAGAGGGAGGGGTCAATGTGTTAGTTACTGTAGAGGGAGGGGGTCAATGTGTTAGTTACTGTAGAGGGGAGGGGGTCAATGTGTTAGTTACTGTAGAGGGAAGGGGGTCAATGTAAATGTGTTAGTTACTGTAGAGGGAAGGGGGTCAATGTGTTAGTTACTGTAGAGGGAAGGGGGTCAATGTGTTAGTTACTGTAGAGGGGAGGGGGTCAATGTGTTAGTTACTGTAGAGGGGAGGGGGTCAATGTGTTAGTTACTGTAGAGGGAAGGGGGTCAATGTGTTAGTTACTGTAGAGGGAGGGGTCAATGTGTTAGTTACTGTAGAGGGAAGGGGGTCAATGTGTTAGTTACTATAGAGGGGAGGGGGTCAATGTGTTAGTTACTGTAGAGGGAAGGGGTCAATGTGTTAGTTACTGTAGAGGGAAGGGGTCAATGTGTTAGTTACTGTAGAGGGAAGGGGGTCAATGTGTTAGTTACTGTAGAGGGAAGGGGTCAATGTGTTAGTTACTATAGAGGGAAGGGGGTCAATGTAAATGTGTTAGTTACTGTAGAGGGAAGGGGGTCAATGTGTTAGTTACTGTAGAGGGGAGGGGGTCAATGTGTTAGTTACTGTAGAGGGAAGGGGGTCAATGTGTTAGTTACTGTAGAGGGAAGGGGTCAATGTGTTAGTTACTGTAGAGGGAAGGGGGTCAATGTAAATGTGTTAGTTACTGTAGAGGGGAGGGGGTCAATGTGTTAGTTACTGTAGAGGGAAGGGGGTCAATGTGTTAGTTACTGTAGAGGGAAGGGGGTCAATGTGTTAGTTACTGTAGAGGGGAGGGGGTCAATGTGTTAGTTACTGTAGAGGGAAGGGGGTCAATGTGTTAGTTACTGTAGAGGGGAGGGGGTCAATGTGTTAGTTACTGTAGAGGGAGGGGGTCAATGTGTTAGTTACTATAGAGGGAAGGGGGTCAATGTGTTAGTTACTGTAGAGGGAAGGGGGTCAATGTGTTAGTTACTGTAGAGGGAAGGGGGTCAATGTGTTAGTTACTGTAGAGGGAGGGGGTCAATGTGTTAGTTACTGTAGAGGGGAGGGGGTCAATGTGTTAGTTACTATAGAGGGAAGGGGTCAATGTAAATGTGTTAGTTACTGTAGAGGGAAGGGGGTCAATGTGTTAGTTACTGTAGAGGGAAGGGGTCAATGTGTTAGTTACTGTAGAGGGAAGGGGGTCAATGTGTTAGTTACTGTAGAGGGAAGGGGGTCAATGTGTTAGTTACTGTAGAGGGAAGGGGTCAATGTAAATGTGTTAGTTACTGTAGAGGGAGGGGGTCAATGTGTTAGTTACTGTAGAGGGAAGGGGGTCAATGTGTTAGTTACTGTAGAGGGAATGGGGTCAATGTGTTAGTTACTGTAGAGGAGGGGGTCAATGTGTTAGTTACTGTAGAGGGAAGGGGGTCAATGTGTTAGTTACTGTAGAGGGGAGGGGGTCAATATAAATGTGTTAGTTACTGTAGAGGGAAGGGGGTCAATGTGTTAGTTACTATAGAGGGGAGGGGGTCAATGTGTTAGTTACTATAGAGGGGAGGGGGTCAATGTGTTAGTTACTGTAGAGGGGAGGGGGTC
>NW_026288172.1:32500-55000 GCF_023373465.1 Oncorhynchus keta
AATAGTTATGGTATTGATACCCCCTAACCCAGAGAATAGTTATGGTATTGATACCCCTAACCCAGAGAATAGTTAGCATTGAGGTAACCCAGAGAATAGTTATGGTATTGATGATTAGAGAATAGTTATGGTATTGATACCCCTAACCCAGAGAATAGTTAATATTGATACCCCTGAACCCAGAGAATAGTTATGGTATTGATACCCCTAACCCAGAGAATGAGGTTATGGTATTGATACCCCCTAACCCAGAGAATAGTTATGGCATTGACCCCTAACCCAGAGAATAGTTATGGTATTGATACCCACTTCCCCATGAGAATAGTTGAGCTATTGATACCCCTAACCTAGAGAATAGCATAGGTTGACCCCTAACCCAGAGAATAGTTATGGTATTGATACCCCTAACCCAGAGAATAGTTATGGTATTGATACCCCTAACCCAGAGAATAGTTATGGGTTGATATCCCCTAACCCAGAGAATAGTTATGGTATTGATACCCGATTAACCCAGAGAATAGTTATGGTATTGATACCCCTAACCCAGAGAATAGTTATGGTGTTGATACCCCTAACCCAGAGAATATATATGATTTGGGCATTAATTGCTTACATACCTTGTATTAGAATCTAACTGCACTGTCCCGCAAATGTATTACAGAATTATGACTTGAAAAATATGAATGCTATTGTTTGAGGAGAGCGCACAGTTGAGATAACATAGGAATGCGATTAGCATGAGGTTGATCTAACGTAGGCTAAACGATTAGCATGAGGTTAGGCACATTTAGCATGAGCTTGAGCTAAAGGCTACGATTGCATCTGAGCTAATAGGATACGATTAGCATGAAGCTAACGTAGGCATGCGATTAGCATGAGGTTGAGCTAATGTAGGCTAATGTGATTAGCATGAGGTTGAGCACGTAGGCTAATGTGCCATCTAGTTGATCCAACGTGTAAAATTGCATGGGCTGGAATAATACATTATGGCATGAGATTGAGCTAACTATCAAAGCATGAGTTTGAGAAACAGTAATATATGATTATATGAAACTAGGCTTGATTGCATGAGGTTCTAACTCTTCAGACATGAGGTTGACCAGGCTTCATAGCATGATATAACAAGAACATGTCCCAGGGCATCTGATATGGGCAGAAAGCTTACATTCTTGTTAATCTAACTGCACTGTCCAATGTACAGAAATTATTACTGTGAAATAATATAATGCTATTGTTTGCTGTTCTCTCAGTTTTGAACATGAAAAGTTATGAATAAACACATTAGGCACATTTGGGCAATCTTGATACAACTTTTTGAACAGGTTACATTGGATCAGTTTAAAACTTTGATACACAGCCATCTAGGGTTGCTGTTCTGCACCTGGGCTGGAATAATACATTATGGCCTTGCCTATCAAAGATGATGTTTCAGAAACAGTATATAGATAGACTAGGCTTGTTGCTGTTCTCTCTTCAGACATGGTGACCAGCTTCATAGATATATAGACTAGGCATGTTGCTGTTCTCTCTTCAGACATGGTGACCTGCTTCATAGGTATATAGACTAGGCTTGTTGCTGTTCTCTCTTCAGACATGGTGACCTGCTTCATAGGTATATAGACTAGGCTTGTTGCTGTTCTCTCTTCAGACATGTTGACCTGCTTCATAGGTATATAGACTAGGCATGTTGCTGTTCTCTCTTCACACATGGTGACCTGCTTCATAGGTATATAGACTAGGCTTGTTGCTGTTCTCTCTTCACACATGGTGACCTGCTTCATAGGTATATAGACTAGGCATGTTGCTGTTCTCTCTTCAGACATGGTGACCAGCTTCATAGGTATATAGACTAGGCTTGTTGCTGTTCTCTCTTCAGACATGTTGACCAGCTTCATATGTATATAGACTAGGCTTGTTGCTGTTCTCTCTTCAGACATGGTGACCTGCTTCATAGGTATATAGACTAGGCTTGTTGCTGTTCTCTCTTCACACATGTTGACCTGCTTCAGGGCTCAACATGCAGCTCTCTCTCTCTTCTCTCTGGCTCTCTCTCTTCTCTCTGGCTCTCTTTCCTCTCTCTCCTCTCTCTCTTCTCTCTTTTCCCTCTCTGCCTTGTGAGTCAGCCCTTACTGGTTTGGATGCATCCCTGGGGTTGGAGGAGAGGAGAAAGAAGGGAGGGGAGAGGGGAGAGGAGAGGAGAGTGAAGGGGAGATGAGAGGAGAGAGTGAAGCAGAGAGAAGGGGGGAGAGGGAGAGGAGAGAGAGAGAGAGGAGAGAGAGAGAGGAGAGGAGAGTGAAGCAGAGAGAAGGGGGGGGAGAGAGGAGAGGAGAGTGAAGGGGAGAGGAGAGGAGAGAGTGAAGCAGAGAGAAGGGGGGGAGAGAGGAGAGGAGAGTGAAGGGGAGAGGGAGAGGAGAGAGAAGGGGAGGGTGGAGGGGAGAGGGGAGAGGAGAGAGTGAAGCAGAGAGAAGGGGGGGGAGAGGGAGAGGAGAGAGAGAGATGAGAGGAGAGTGAAGCAGAGAGAAGGGGGGAGAGGAGGGAGAGAGAGGAGAGGAGAGTGAAGGAGAGAGAGAGGAGAAGGGGGGATGGGAGGGGGAGAGGATAGGAGAGTGAAGCAGAGAGAAGGGGGGAGAGGAGAGAAGGAGGGAGAGGAGAGGAGGGGAGGGGGAGAGGGGAGGAGAGTGAAGCAGAGAGAAGGGGGGAGAGGGAGGAGAGAGAGAGATGAGAGGAGAGTGAAGCAGAGAGAAGGGGGAGAGGGGAGAGAGAGGAGAGGAAGTGCAGAGAGAGAGGGGAGGGGGATGGGAGGGGGAGAGGATAGAGAGAGAAGCAGAGAGAAGGGGGGAGAGAGAAGGAGGGAGAGGAGAGGAAGGGGAGAGCAGGGAGGAGAGGAGATGAGAGAAGGGGAAGCAGAGAGAGGAGGGAGAGGAAGCAGAGAGAAGGGGAGGGGGAGAGGAGAGGAAGCAGAGAGAAGGGGAGGGGGAGAGGAGAGAGGAGAGAGATAGAGGGGAGAGGAGGGGAGAGAGAGAGGAGAGGAGAGTGAAGCAGAGCAGAAGGGGAGGGAGGAGATGAGATTGAAGCAGAGAGAAGGGGAGAGGAGAGAAGGGAGGAGGGGGAGAGGAGAGGAGGGGAGAGAGAGAGGAGAGGAGAGTGAAGGGGAGAGCAGAGAGAGAGGAGATGAGAGTGAAGCAGAGAGAAGGGGAGGGGGAGAGGAGAGAAGGGGAGGGGAGAGGAGAGAGAGGAGAGTGAAGCAGAGAGAAGGGGGGGAGAGGAGAGAGAGAGAGGAGAGGAAGAGAGAAGGAGAGGAGAGAGGGGAGAGAGAGAGAGAGTGAAGGGGAGAGAGAGAGAGAGAGAGAGAGAGAGAGAGAGAGAGAGAGAGAGAGGGGAGAGAGAGAGTGAAGCAGAGAGAAGGGGAGGGGGGAGAGGATAGAGAGAGAGGAGAAGAGAGTGAAGCGGAGAGGAGAGAAGGGGAGGGGGAGAGGAGAGTGAAGGGGAGAGGAGAGAGAAGGGGAGGGGGAGAGGAGAGAAGCAGAGAGAATGGGAGGGGAGAGGAGAGGAGAGTGAAGTGGAGAGAAGGATTTTAACTGTTTTTACCTCATTGTAAAACCACTAGAGGGCATACATCTCCCTCTACCGTCATCCCTCTCTCTCCTCCTTCTCTCACTCTACCATCATCCCCTCTCTCTCCCTCCTTCTCTCACTCTACCTCCATCCATCTCTCACTCCTTCTCTCACTCTACCTTCGTCCCTCTATCTCACTCCCTCTCCCTCTACCTCCACCTCTCTCTCCTTCTTCTATCCCCCCCCTACCTCCATCCCTCTCTCACTCCTTCTCTCCCTCTACCTTCATCCCTCTCTCTCACCCCTTCTCTCCCCTCTACCTCATCCCCCTCTCCTTCCTCTCCCTCAACCTTCATCCCTCTCTCTCACTCCTTCTCTCTCTACCTTCATCCCCTCTCTCCTTCCTCCCCTCTACCTCCATCCCCCTGTCTCCTTCCTCTCCTCTACCTCCATCCCTCTCTCTCCTTCCTCTCCCCTCTACCGCCATCCCTCTGTCTCCTTATAATATAATAATATAATAATATATGCCATTTTCCTCTCCTCTACCTCCATCCTCTGTCAATGCTTCTTCTTTTTAATGTGTTATGTGGATAATTAACTCTCATACATTTTTCCTATGGGTGGTCCCTCCAACCCACTACCCTCCGTTACAAGCGCCATCCTACCCCTCTACCTCCATCCCTCTGTCTCCTTCCTCTCCCTCTACCTCCATCCCTCTCTCTCCTTCCTCTCCTCTATCTCCATCCCTCTGTCTCCTTCCTCCCTCCCTCTACCTCCATCCCTCTGTCTCCTTCCTCCTCCTCTACCTCCATCCCTCTCTCTCCTTCCTCCCCCCTCTACCTCCATCCCTCTCTCTCCTCCTCCCCCTCTACCTCCATCCCTCTGTCTCCCTTCCTCTCCCTCCATCCCTCCCCTACCTCCATTCTGTCTCCTTCCTCTCCCTCCATCCCTCACTCTCCTTCCTCTCCCTCTACCTCCATCCCTCTCTCCTTCCTCTCCCTCTCTACCATGTCATTATTCATTCTCTTTGCCACACAGTTGTTTCCACAACAACTGGAGAATCTATAAAATGTGCAACAGGAGACCGACACGAGGCTGTAGGTTCTGTAAACTCAACAACCCACAAGGTGTGTCCCAAATGGGCTCCTATTCCATGTATAGTGCACCAGGCCCCATAAGACTCTGGTATAAAGTAGTGCACCAGGCCCCATAAGACTCTGGTATAAAGTAGTGCACCAGGCCCCATTAGACTCTGGTATAAAGTAGTGCACCAGGCCCCATTAGACTCTGGTATAAAGTAGTGCACCAGGCCCCATTAGACTCTGGTATAAAGTAGTGCACCAGGCCCCATTAGACTCTGGTATAAAGTAGTGCACCAGGCCCCATAAGACTCTGGTATAAAGTAGTGCACCAGGCCCCATTAGACTCTGGTATAAAGTAGTGCACCAGGCCCCATAAGACTCTGGTATAAAGTAGTGCACCAGGCCCCATTAGACTCTGGTATAAAGTAGTGCACCAGGCCCCATTAGACTCTGGTATAAAGTAGTGCACCAGGCCCCATTAGACTCTGGTATAAAGTAGTGCACCAGGCCCCATTAGACTCTGGTATAAAGTAGTGCACCAGGCCCCATTAGACTCTGGTATAAAGTAGTGCACCAGGCCCCATTAGACTCTGGTATAAAGTAGTGCACCAGGCCCCCCAGTTAAGACTCTGGTATAAAGTAGTGCACCAGGCCCCATTAGACTCTGGTATAAAGTAGTGCACCAGGTCCCATTAGACTCTGGTATAAAGTAGTGCACCAGGCCCCCATTAAGACTCTGGTATAAAGTAGTGCACCAGGCCCCATTAGACTCTGGTATAAAGTAGTGCACCAGGCCCCATTAGACTCTGGTATAAAGTAGTGCACCAGGCCCCATTAGACTCTGGTATAAAGTAGTGCACCAGGCCCCATTAGACTCTGGTATAAAGTAGTGCACCAGGCCCCATTAGACTCTGGTATAAAGTAGTGCACCAGGCCCCATTATACTCTGGTATAAAGTACATAAGACTCTGGTATAAAGTAGTGCACCAGGCCCCATTAGACTCTGGTATAAAGTAGTGCACCAGGCCCCATTATACTCTGGTATAAAGTAGTGCACCAGGCCCCATTAGACTCTGGTATAAAGTAGTGCACCAGGCCCCATTAGACTCTGGTATAAAGTAGTGCACCAGGCCCCATTAGACTCTGGTATAAAGTAGTGCCCCATAAGACTCTGGTATAAAGTAGTGCCCCATAAGACTCTGGTATAAAGTAGTGCACCAGGCCCCATTAGACTCTGGTATAAAGTAGTGCACCAGGTCCCATTAGACTCTGGTATAAAGTAGTGCACCAGGCCCCATTATACTCTGGTATAAAGTAGTGCCCCATAAGACTCTGGTATAAAGTAGTGCACCAGGCCCCATTAGACTCTGGTATAAAGTAGTGCACCAGGCCCCATTAGACTCTGGTATAAAGTAGTGCACCAGGCCCCATTATACTCTGGTATAAAGTAGGGGGGGATAAAGTAGTGCACCAGGCCCCATTAGACTCTGGTATAAAGTAGTGCACCAGGTCCCATTAGACTCTGGTATAAAGTAGTGCACCAGGCCCCATTATACTCTGGTATAAAGTAGTGCCCCATAAGACTCTGGTATAAAGTAGTGCACCAGGCCCCATTAGACTCTGGTATAAAGTAGGCCACCAGGCCCCATTATCACTCTGGTATAAAGTAGTGCACCAGGCCCCATTAGACTCTGGCCCCATAGAAAGTAGTGCACCAGGCCCCATTATACTCTGGTATAAAGTAGTGCACCAGGCCCCATTATACTCTGGTATAAAGTAGTGCACCAGGCCCCATTATACTAGTGCACCAGGCCCCATTAGTCTGGTATAAAGTAGTGCACCAGGCCCCATTAGACTCTGGTATAAAGTAGTGCACCAGGCCCCATTAGACTCTGGTATAAAGTAGTGCACCAGGCCCCATTATACTCTGTGTGTATAAAGTAGTGCACCAGGCCCCATTAGTGTGCTCTGGTATAAGTAGTGCACCAGGCCCCATTAGACTCTGGTATGTAGTGCACCAGGCCCCATTAGACTCTGGTATTGAGGCCCCATTAGACTCTGTAAAAGTAGTGAAACCCCATCTCTGGGAAAGCATTGCACCAGGCCCCATTAGACTCTGGTATAAAGTACACCAGGCCACATTAGACTCTGGTACACACACACATTAGACTCATAAAGTATTGCACCAGGCCCCATTAGACTCACACACACCCACTCACACACACCAGGCCCCACACACACACACACACACACACATTAGACTCTGGTATAAACACCATAAAGTAGTGCACCAGGCCCCATTAGACTCTGGTATAAAGTAGTGCTCCAGGCCCCATTAGACTCTGGTATAAAGTGGGCACCAGGCCCCAGGAACCAGGCCCCATTAGACTCTGGTATAAAGTAGCACCAGGCCCCATTAGACTCTGGTATAAAGTAGTGCACCAGGCCCCTCAGACAAAGTGCACCAGGCCCCATTAGAGAAACACAGGGTTCTCCATGTCCCTAAGAAAATAACATTTGATTCTGGTATGGTTTAACTCTGGTATTTTACCATCCAGGGCAGAGGGGCACCAGGAGGGGAAGTAGTGCACCAGGATGGAGACTCTGGGTAGTGCACCAGGATTAGACTCTGGTATAAAGTAGTGACCCAGGCCGGAGAGGACTCTGGTATAAAGTAGTGCACCAGGGACTCTGGGTAGCACCAGGCCCCATTAGACTCTGGTATAAAGTAGTGGAGGCCCCAGGACTCTGGTATAAAGTAGTGACCAGGCCCCATTAGACTCTGGTATAAAGTATTGCACCAGGCCCCATTAGGGGGAGTAGTGCACCAGGGACTCTGGGAGTAGGCACCAGGAGGACTCTGGTATAAAGATTGCACCAGGCCCCATTAGACTCTGGAGAGTAGGCACCAGGCCCCATTAGGGGAGAGGCACCAGGCCCCATTAGACTCTGGTATAAAGTATTGCACCAGGCCCCATTAGACTCTGGTATAAAGGGCACCAGGCCCCATTAGACTCTGGTATAAAGAGTGCACCAGGCCCCATTAGACTCTGGTATAAAGTAGTGCACCAGGCCCCATTAGACTCGGAAAAGTGGGTAGTGCACCAGGCCCCATTAGACTCTGGTATAAAGTAGTGCACCAGGCCCCATTAGACTCTGGAGTAGTGCACCAGGCCCCATTAGACTCTGGTATAAGAGTAGTGCACCAGGCCCCATTAGACTCTGGTATAAAGTAGTGCACCAGGCCCCATTAGACTCTGGTATAAAGGAGTGCACCAGGGGGTATGGAGCACCAGGCCCATTAGACTCTGGTATAAAGTAGGCACCAGGCCCCATTAGACTCTGGTATAAAGTAGTGCACCAGGCCCCATTAGACTCTGGTATAAAGTAGGAGACTCTGGTATAAAGTAGTGCACCAGGCCCCATTAGACTCTGGTAGAGGTAGGCACCAGGCCCCATTAGACTCTGGTATAAAGGCACCAGGCCCCATTAGACTCTGGTATAAAGGGAGGTCCCATTAGACTCTGGTATAAAGTAGGCACCAGGCCCCATTAGACTCTGGTATAAAGTAGGAGGCCCCATTAGACTCTGGTATAAAGTAGTGCACCAGGCCCCATTAGACTCTGGGTAGTGCACCAGGCCCCATTAGACTCTGGTATAAAAGTAGAGAACAGTGATAGGGGGCCATCAGTCCTTCTCTATCACCTGTCTGTTGGCATGTAAAGTACACTGGTATATTATTTCAGTATACTCCCACGTGTGTGTGTGTGTGTGTGTGTGTGTGTGTGTGTGTGTGTGTGGTGTGAGGAGAGGGGGTGTGTGAGTGAGGAGAGGAGAGGAGGAGAGGGGTGTGATTTCTTGTGGGAGATGATGTATAATGGTGAGTGTGTCACATTGATTTACTGGGAAACCCTTATCTCAGGAAAGCAGTACACACACACACACACACACACACACACACACACACACACACACACACACACACACACACACACACACTCCCTTCAAGTGTGGGCCGCATCACAGGAATTACTCTCCTCAGACAAAGGAGAGAAACACAGGGATGTCCCTGAAAATAACATTTGATTCCCTGCGTTGGTTTAATCATTTTACCATCCAGGGCAGAGGGGGTCCGGAGGGGAATAGAGGATGGAGAGGGGGAGTGGAGGGAAGGAGAGGGGGAGAGGGGGAGTGGAGAGGAGGAGAGGGGGAGTGGAGGGAAGGGGAGGTGAGGAGGGGAATGGAGAGGAGGGAAGGGAGAGAGGAGGGGGAGAGGAGAGGAGGGAAGGAGGAGGGAGGAGAGGGGGAGAGGGGGTCCGGAGGGGAATAGAGGAAGGAGAGGGGGAGTGGAGGGAAGGAGAGGAGAGGAGGAGAGGGGGAGTGGAGAGGGAGGAGAGGAGAGGAGGAGAGGGGGAGAGGAGAGGAGGGAAGGAGAGGAGAGGAGGAGAGGGGGAGGAGAGGGAGGGAGGGGGAGAGGGGGTCCGGAGGGGAATAGAGGAAGGAGAGGGGGGGGAGGGAAGGAGAGGAGGGGAGGGAGGGAGGAGAGGGGAGAGGAGGGGAATAGAGGAAGGAGGAGGGGGAGGAGAGGAGGAGAGGAGAGGAGAGGGGGTCCGGAGGGGAATAGAGGAAGGAGAGGGGGAGGGAGGGAAGGAGAGGAGAGGAGGAGAGGGGGAGTGGAGGGAAGGAGAGGAGGAGAGGGGGGGGGAGGGGAAGGGAGGATAGGAGGGGAGGGGGGAGGAGAGGAGGAGAGGAGAGGGGGAGGGGGAGGAGGGAGGAGAGAGGGGGAGAGGGGAGAGGGGGAGGGAAGGAGAGGAGAGGGGGAGGGGGAGTGGAGGGAGGAGGAGGAGAGGGGTCCGGAGGGGAATAGAGGAAGGAGAGGGGGAGTGGAGAGGAGGAGAGGAGAGGAGGAGAGGGGGGAGGAGGGAGGAGGGGATGGAGGGAGGAAGGAGAGGGGGAGGGGGGAGAGGAGGAGAGGGGGAGAGGGGGGGAAGGAAGGAGAGGAGAGGAGGAGAGGGGGAGGGAGAGGAGGAGAGGGGGAGTGGAGGGAAGGAGAGGAGAGGGGGAGGGGAGAGGAGAGGAGGAGAGGGGGAGTGGAGGGAGAGAGGGAGGAGGGGGGGGAGGGGAATAGAGGAAGGAGAGGGGGAGTGGAGAGGAGGAGGAGAGGGGAGAGAGGAGGAGGGGGAGAGGGGGGGGAATAGGAGGAAGGGGAGAGGGGGGGAAGGAGAGGGGGAGAGGAGAGGAGGAGAGGGGGAGTGGAGAGGAGGAGGGGGTCCGGAGGGGAATAGAGGAAGGAGAGGGGGAGTGGAGAGGAGGAGAGGAGAGGAGGAGAGGGGGTCCGGAGGGGAATAGAGGAAGGAGAGGGGGAGTGGAGGGAAGGAGAGGAGAGGAGGAGAGGGGGGGGAGGGAGGAGAGGGGGAGGGGGTGGAGGGAAGGAGAGGATAGGAGGGGAGGGGGAGTGGAGAGGAGGAGGAGAGGAGGAGATGGGGAGTGGAGAGGAGGAGAGGGGGAGAGGGGGGGGAGGGAAGGAGAGGAGAGGAGGAGAGGGGGAGTGGAGAGGAGGAGGGGGTCCGGAGGGGAATAGAGGAAGGAGAGGGGGAGTGGAGAGGAGGAGAGGAGAGGAGGAGAGGGGGTCCGGAGGGGAATAGAGGAAGGAGAGGGGGAGTGGAGGGAAGGAGAGGGGGAGGGAGGGAGGGGGAGTGGAGGGAAGGAGAGGAGAGGAGGAGAGGGGGAGTGGAGGGAAGGAGAGAGAGGAGGAGAGGGGGAGTGGAGGAGGAGAGGAGAGAGAGGGAGAGAGGGGGAGGGGGAGGAGGGGGGGAGGGGAATAGAGGAAGGAGAGGGGAGTGGAGAGGAGGAGAGGAGAGGAGGAGAGGGGGTCCGGAGGGGAGAGGAAGGAGAGGGGGAGTGGAGAGGAGGAGAGAGGGGGAGAGGGGGAGTGGAGGGAAGGAGGAGGGGGGGAGGGGAATGGAGAGGAAGGAGAGAGGGGAGGAGGGAGGAGAGGAGAGGAGAGAGGGGGTCCGGAGGGGAGAGGAAGGAGAGGGGGAGTGGAGGGGGAGAGGAGAGGAGGAGAGGGGGAGTGGAGGGAAGGAGAGGAGAGGGGGAGTGGAGGGAAGGGAGGATAGGAGGAGAGGGGGAGGGGAGGGAAGGAGGAGGGAGGGGAGGAGAGGGAGGAGAGGGGGAGAGGGGGGAGGGGGAGGAGAGGAGAGGAGAGAGGGGGAGGAGAGGAGGAGGGGGGAGGGGAATAGAGGAGGAGAGGGGGAGTGGAGAGGAGGAGAGGAGAGGAGGAGAGGGGGTCCGGAGGGGAATAGAGGAAGGAGAGGGGGAGTGGAGGGAAGGAGAGGAGAGGAGGAGAGGGGGAGTGGAGGGAAGGAGAGGAGAGGAGGAGAGGGGGAGTGGAGGGAAGGAGAGGAGAGGAGGGGAGGGGGAGTGGAGAGGAGGAGAGGAGAGGAGAGGAGGAGAGGGGGAGTGGAGAGGAGGAGAGGAGAGGGGGAGTGGAGGGAAGGAGAGGAGAGGAGGAGAGGGGGAGTGGAGAGGAGGAGAGGGGGAGTGGAGGGAAGGAGAGGAGAGGAGGAGAGGGGGAGTGGAGAGGAGGAGAGGGGGGAGGGAGGGAGGAGAGGAGAGGAGGAGTGGAGAGGAGGAGAGGGGGAGAGGGGGAGTGGAGAGGGGGAGAGGGGGAGTGGAGGGAAGGAGAGGAGAGGAGGAGAGGGGGAGTGGAGAGGAGGAGAGGGGGAGTGGAGGGAAGGAGAGGAGAGGAGGAGAGGGGGAGAGGAGAGGGGGAGTGGAGGGAAGGAGAGGAGAGGAGGAGAGGGGGAGTGGAGAGGAGGAGAGGGGTAGTGGAGAGGAGGAGAGGGGGAGTGGAGGAAGGAAGGAGAGGAGGGGGAGGGAAGGAGGGAAGGAGAGGAGGAGAGGATGAGAGGGGGAGTGCAGGGAAGGAGAGGGGGAGTGGAGGGAAGGAGAGGGGGAGAGGATGGAAGGAGAGGGGGAGTGGAGGGAAGGAGAGGGGGAGTGGAGGGAAGGAGAGGATGAGAGGGGGATGGAAGGAGAGGAGGAGAGAGGGAGTGGAGGGAAGGAGAGGAGGAGAGGATGAGAGGGGATGGAAGGAGAGGAGGAGAGGGGGAGTGGAGGGAAGGAGAGGGGGAGTGGAGGATGTAGATGAAGGGGATGAGACAGGTTAAATAAATATCTTTAAGCCTTGAGACAGTTGAGACATGGATTGTGTCTGTGAGCCATTCAAAGGGTGAAGGGGCAAGACACAAGATTGAAGTGCCTTTGAACAGGAAGTGGTAGTAGGTGCCAGGTGCACCGGTTTGTGTGTCTCAAGAACTGCAAAGCTGCTGGGTTTTTCACACAATAGTTCCCTGTGTGTATCAAGAATGGCCCACCACCCAAAGGACATCCAGCCGACTTGACACAACTGTGGGAATCATTGGAGTCAACATGGGTCAGCATCCCTGTGGAACGCTTTCAACACCTTGTAGAGTCCATGCCCTGACGAATTGAGGCTGTTATGAAGGTGTCCTCAATGTTTTGTACACTCAGCATTCCTTAGTGCACCAGGGCTGATGGTGTGCACTATCTAGGGACTAGGGTGCCATTTGGAAAACAACCTCAGTCACATCGAACCCTTCCTGGTGTTTCCTCTGTCCTTGGCAAGTTTCTCTCTCTCTCTCCATCATCTCTCTCTCTCTCTCTCTCTCTCTCTCTCTCTCTCTCTCTCTCTCTCTCTCTCTCTCTCTCTCTCTCTCTCTCTCTGTCTCTCTCTCTCTCTCTCTCTCTGTCTCTCTCTCTCTCTCTCTCTCTCTGTCTCTCTCTCTCTCTCTCTCTCTCTCTCTCTCTCTCTCTCTCTCTCTCTCTCTCTCTCTCTCTCTCTCTCTCTCTCTCTCTCTCTCTCTCTCTCTCTCTCTCTCTCTCTCTCTCTCTCTCTCTCTCTCTCTCTCTCTCTCTCCATCATCTCTCTTTCTCTCTCTCTCTCTCTCTCCATCATCTCTCTCTCTCATTGAAATGCTCATTCCTATGCTAATGATATGCAGTATGAAGCTATTCAGCGTTTTAAGTATTTTAGCACAGAAGAAATGATTCACTTTGGTGTTTTGTAACGCATATTTTAGTGGTTGTGCATTTTTGAAGGATACTATTTGTGTCTATGTTGCATTGGGGAAATACAGTATTATAGTAGTGTTCCTTCGTGCTAGTAGTGGTCCTTCGTACTGGTAAAATAATACTGAACAAAAATATAAATGCAACATGTAACAATTTCTAAGATTTTACTGAGTTACAGTTCATATAAGGAAATCAGTCAATTGAAATAAATTCAATTAGGCCCTAATCTATGGATTTCACATGACTAGGCAGTGGGGCAGCCATGGGTGGGCCTTGGAGGGCATAGGCCCACCCACTGGGGAGCCAGGCCCACCCACTGGGGAGCCAGGCCCAGCCACTGGGGAGCCAGGCCCAGCCACTGGGGAGCCAGGCCCACCAACTGGGGAGCCAGGCCCAGCCACTGGGGAGCCAGGCCCACCCACTGTGGAGCCAGGCCCACCCACTGGGGAGCCAGGCCCACCCACTGGGGAGCCAGGCCCAGCCACTGGGGAGCCAGGCCCAGCCACTGGGGAGCCAGGCCCACCAACTGGGGAGCCAGGCCCACCCACTGGGGAGCCAGGCCCACCCACTGGGGAGCCAGGCCCACCCACTGGGGAGCCAGGCCCACCCACTGGGGAGCCAGGCCCAGCCACTGGGGAGCCAGGCCCACCCACTGGGGAGCCAGGCCCACCCACTGTGGAGCCAGGCCCACCCACTGGGGAGCCAGGCCCACCCACTGTGGAGCCAGGCCCACCCACTGGGAGCCAGGCCCACCCACTGGGAGCCAGGTAAATATAAGCCAGGTAACCCACTATATGAAGGAGAGGTACTACCTGGTAAATATATGAAGGAGAGGTACTACCTGGTAAATATATGAAGGAGAGGTACCCCTGGTAAAGCCACTATGAAGGAGATGTACTGGGAGCCTGGTAAACCCATATGAAGGAGAGGTACCACCCCTGGGTAAACCCATATGGGGAGCCTGGCCCACCCACTGGGGAGCCAGGTACTACCTGGTAAACATATGAAGGAGAGGCCCACCCACTGGGGAGCCTGGACCATCTCACTGGGAAATAGCCACTGGAAGGAGAGGTACCTGGGGAGTTCATCTCACTGGGGTAAATATATGAAGGAGAGGTACTACCTGGGTAAATATAGGCCCACCCAGGAAAGTATATGGTAAACCCATTGAGGATATATGGAGAGGTACCTGGTAAATATATGAAGGAGAGGTACTACCTGGTAAATATATGAAGGAGAGGTACTACCTGGTAAATATATGAAGGAGAGGTACTACCTGGTAAATATATGAAGGAGATGTTCATGAAGGAGAGTACTACCTGTTCATCTCATTGGTAAATATATGAAGGAGAGGTACTACCTGGTAAATATATGAAGGAGAGGTACTACCTGGTAAATATATGAAGGAGAGGTACACCTGGTAAATATATGAAGGAGAGGTACTACCTGGTAAATATATGAAGGAGAGGTACTACCTGGTAAATATATGAAGGAGAGGTACTACCTGGTAAATATATGAAGGAGAGGTACTACCTGGTAAATATATGAAGGAGAGGTACTACCTGGTAAATATATGAAGGAGAGGTACTACCTGGTAAATATATGAAGGAGAGGTACTACCTGGTAAATATATGAAGGAGAGGTACTACCTGGTAAATATATGAAGGAGAGGTACTACCTGGTAAATATATGAAGGAGAGGTACTATCCTGGTAAATATATGAAGGAGAGGTACTACCTGGTAAATATATGAAGGGAGAGGTACTACCTGGTAAATATATGAAGGAGAGGTACCTCACCTGGTAAATATATGAAGGAGAGGTACTACCTGGTAAATATATGAAGGAGAGGTACTACCTGGTAAATATATGAAGGAGAGGTACTACCTGGTAAATATATGAAGGAGAGGTACCTCACCTGGTAAATATATGAAGGAGAGGTACTACCTGAAGGAGACCTGGTAAATATATGAAGGAGAGGTACTACCTGGTAAATATATGAAGGAGAGGTACTACCTGGTAAATATATGAAGGAGAGGTACTACCTGTTCATCTCATTGGGTAAATATATGAAGGAGAGGTACTACCTGGTAAATATATGAAGGAGAGGTACTACCTGGTAAATATATGAAGGAGAGGTACCTGGTAAATATATGAGGGAGAGGTACTACCTGGTAAATATATGAAGGAGAGGTACTACCTGTTCATCTCATTGGGTAAATATATGAAGGAGAGGTACTACCTGGTAAATATATGAAGGGAGAGGTACTACCTGGTAAATATATGAAGGAGAGGTACTACCTGGTAAATATATGAAGGAGAGGTACTACCTGGTAAATATATGAAGGAGAGGTACTACCTGGTAAATATATGAAGGAGAGGTACTACCTGGTAAATATATGAAGGAGAGGTACTACCTGGTAAATATATGAAGGAGAGGTACTACCTGGTAAATATATGAAGGAGAGGTACTACCTGGTAAATATATGAAGGAGAGGTACTACCTGTTCATCTACCTGGTAAATATATGAAGGAGAGGTACTACCTGGTAAATATATGAAGGAGAGGTACTACCTGGTAAATATATGAAGGATGAGGTACTACCTGGTAAATATATGAAGGAGAGGTACTACCTGGTAAATATATGAAGGAGAGGTACTACCTGGTAAATATATGAAGGAGAGGTACTACCTGGTAAATATATGAAGGAGAGGTACTACCTGGTAAATATATGAAGGAGAGGTACTACCTGGTACCTGGTAAATATATGAAGGAGAGGTACTACCTGGTAAATATATGAAGGAGAGGTACTACCTGTTCATACACCTGGTAAAATATGAAGGAGATGTACTACCTGGTAAATATATGAGGAGAGGTACTACCTGGTAAATATATGAAGGAGAGGTACTACCTGGTAAATATATGAAGGAGAGGTACTACCTGGTAAATATATGAAGGAGAGGTACTACCTGGTAAATATATGAAGGAGAGGTACTACCTGGTAAATATATGAAGGAGAGGTACTACCTGGTAAATATATGAAGGAGAGGTACTACCTGGTAAATATATGAAGGAGAGGTACTACCTGGTAAATATATGAAGGAGATGTACTACCTGGTAAATATATGAAGGAGAGGTACTACCTGGTAAATATATGAAGGAGAGGTACTACCTGGTAAATATATGAAGGAGAGGTACTACCTGGTAAATATATGAAGGAGAGGTACTACCTGGTAAATATATGAAGGAGAGGTACTACCTGGTAAATATATGAAGGAGAGGTACTACCTGGTAAATATATGAAGGAGATGTACTACCTGGTAAATATATGAAGGAGAGGTACTACCTGGTAAATATATGAAGGAGAGGTACTACCTGGTAAATATATGAAGGAGAGGTACTGGTAAATATATGAAGGAGAGGTCTGGTAAATATATGAAGGAGAGGTACTACCTGGTAAATATATGAAAGGAGTAAATATATGAAGGAGATGTACTACCTGGTAAATATATGAAGGAGAGGTACTACCTGGTAAATATATGAAGGAGAGGTACTACCTGGTAAATATATGAAGGAGAGGTACTACCTGGTAAATATATGAAGGAGAGGAACCTGGTAAATATATGAAGGAGAGGTACTACCTGGTAAATATATGAAGGAGAGGTACTACCTGGTAAATATATGAAGGAGAGGTACTACCTGGTAAATATATGAAGGAGAGGTACTACCTGGTAAATATATGAAGGAGAGGTACTACCTGGTAAATATATGAAGGAGAGGTACTACCTGGAGAGGTACTACCTGGTAAATATATGAAGGAGAGGTACTACCTGGTAAAATATATGAAGGAGAGGTACTACCTGGTAAATATATGAAGGAGAGGTACTACCTGGTAAATATATGAGGGAGAGGTACTACCTGGTAAATATATGAAGGAGAGGTACTACCTGGTAAATATATGAAGGAGAGGTACTACCTGGTAAATATATGAAGGAGAGGTACTACCTGGTAAATATATGAAGGAGAGGTACTACCTGGTAAATATATGAAGGAGAGGTACTACCTGGTAAATATATGAAGGAGAGGTACTACCTGGTAAATATATGAAGGAGAGGTACTACCTGGTAAATATATGAGGGAGAGGTACTACCTGGTAAAATATGAATGAGAGGTAGAGGTACTACCTGGTAAATATATGAAGGAGAGGTACTACCTGGTAAATATATGAAGGAGAGGTACTACCTGGTAAATATATGAAGGAGAGGTACTACCTGGTAAATATATGAAGGAGAGGTACTACCTGGTAAATATATGAAGGAGAGGTACTACCTGGTAAATATATGAAGGAGAGGTACTACCTGGTAAATATATGAAGGAGAGGTACTACCTGGTAAATATATGAAGGAGAGGTACTACCTGGTAGATATATGAAGGAGAGGTACTACCTGGTAGATATATGAAGGAGAGGTACTACCTGTTCATCTCATTGGGTAAATATATGAAGGAGAGGTACTACCTGGTAAATATATGAAGGAGAGGTACTATATGAAGGAGAGGTACTACCTGGTAAATATATGAAGGAGAGGTACTACCTGGTAAATATATGAAGGAGAGGTACTACCTGGTAAATATATGAAGGAGTAGGTACCTGGTTGAAGGAGAGGTCCTGGTAAATATATGAAGGAGAGGTACTACCTGGTAAATATATGAAGGAGAGGTACTACCTGGTAAATATATGAAGGAGAGGTACTACCTGGTAAATATATGAAGGAGAGGTACCTGGTAAATATATGAAGGAGAGGTACCTGGTAAATATATGAAGGAGAGGTACTACCTGGTAAATATATGAAGGAGAGGTACTACCTGGTAAATATATGAAGGAGAGGTACTACCTGGTAAATATATGAAGGAGAGGTACTACCTGGTAAATATATGAGGGAGAGGTACTAAATATATGAAGGAGAGGTACTACCTGGTAAATATATGAAGGAGAGGTACTATCCATTGGGTAAATATATGAAGGAGAGGTACTACCTGGTAAATATATGAAGGAGAGGTACTACCTGGTAAATATATGAAGGAGAGGTACTACCTGGTAAATATATGAAGGAGAGGTACTACCTGGTAAATATATGAAGGAGAGGTACTACCTGGTAAATATATGAAGGAGAGGTACCTGGTTCATCTCCTGGTAAATATATTGGGTAAATATATGAAGGAGAGGTACTACCTGGTAAATATATGAAGGAGAGGTACTACCTGGTAAATATATGAAGGAGAGGTACTACCTGAAGGGTAAACCTGGTATATGAAGGAGAGGTACTACCTGGTAAATATATGGTAACCTGGTAAATATATGAAGGAGAGGTACTACCTGGTAAATATATGAAGGAGAGGTACTACCTGGTAAATATATGAAGGAGAGGTACTACCTGGTAAATATATGAAGGAGAGGTACTACCTGGTAAATATATGAAGGAGAGGTACTACCTGTTCATCTCATTGGTAAATATATGAAGGAGAGGTACTACCTGGTAAATATATGAAGGAGAGGTACCTGTTCATCTCATTGGGTAAATATATGAAGGAGAGGTACTACCTGGTAAATATATGAAGGAGAGGTACTACCATTGGTAAAAATATATGAAGGAGAGGTACTACCTGGTAAATATATGAAGGAGAGGTACTACCTGGTAAATCTCATTATATGAAGGAGAGGTACTACCTGGTAAATATATGAAGGAGAGGTACTACCTGGTAAATATATGAAGGAGAGGTACTACCTGGTAAATATATGAAGGAGAGGTACTACCTGTATGAAGGAGAGGTCTCATCTCAAATATATGAAGGAGAGGTACTACCTGGTAAATATATGAGGGAGAGGTACTACCTGGTAAATATATGAAGGAGAGGTACTACCTGGTAAATATATGAAGGAGAGGTACTACCTGGTAAATATATGAAGGAGAGGTACTACCTGGTAAATATATGAAGGAGAGGTACTACCTGGTAAATATATGAAGGAGAGGTACTACCTGGTAAATATATGAAGGAGAGGTACTACCTGGTAAATATATGAAGGAGAGGTACTACCTGGTAAATATATGAAGGAGAGGTACTACCTGGTAAATATATGAGGAGAGGTACCTGTTCACCTGGTAAATATATGAAGGAGAGGTACTACCTGGTAAATATATGAGGGAGAGGTACTACCTGGTAAATATATGAAGGAGAGGTACTACCTGGTAAATATATGAAGGAGAGGTACCTGTTCATCTCCTGGTAAATATATGTAAGTAAATATATGAGGAGAGGTACTACCTGGTAAATATATGAAGGAGAGGTACTACCTGGTAAATATATGAAGGAGAGGTACTACCTGGTTCATCTCATTGGGTAAATATATGAAGGAGAGGTACTACCTGGTAAATATATGAAGGAGAGGTACTACCTGGTAAATATATGAAGGAGAGGTACTACCTGGTAAATATATGAAGGAGAGGTACTACCTGGTAAATATATGAAGGAGAGGTACTACCTGGTAAATATATGAAGGAGAGGTACTACCTGGTAAATATATGAAGGAGAGGTACTACCTGGTAAATATATGAAGGAGAGGTACTACCTGGTAAATATATGAAGGAGAGGTACTACCTGGTAAATATATGAAGGAGAGGTACTACCTGGTAAATATATGAAGGAGAGGTACTACCTGGTAAATATATGAAGGAGAGGTACTACCTGGTAAATATATGAAGGAGAGGTACTACCTGGTAAATATATGAAGGAGAGGTACTACCTGGTAAATATATGAAGGAGAGGTACTACCTGGTAAATATATGAAGGAGAGGTACTACCTGGTAAATATATGAAGGAGAGGTACTACCTGGTAAATATATGAAGGAGAGGTACTACCTGGTAAATATATGAAGGAGATACCCTGGGTAAATATATGAAGGAGAGGTACTACCTGGTAAATATATGAAGGAGAGGTACTACCTGGTAAATATATGAAGGAGAGGTACCTGTTCATCCTGGTAAATATATGAAGGAGAGGTACTACCTGGTAAATATATGAGGGAGAGGTACTACCTGGTAAATATATGAAGGAGAGGTACTACCTGTTCATCTCATTGGTAAATATATGAAGGAGAGGTACTACCTGGTAAATATATGAAGGAGAGGTACTACCTGTTCACCATTGGTAAATATATGAAGGAGAGGTACTACCTGGTAAATATATGAAGGAGAGGTACTACCTGGTAAATATATGAAGGAGAGGTACTACCTGGTAAATATATGAAGGAGAGGTACTACCTGGTAAATATATGAAGGAGAGGTACTACCTGGTAAATATATGAAGGAGAGGTACTACCTGGTAAATATATGAAGGAGAGGTACTACCTGGTTATATGAAGGAGAGGTCATCTGGTAAATATATGAAGGAGAGGTACTACCTGGTAAATATATGAAGGAGAGGTACTACCTGGTAAATATATGAAGGAGAGGTACTACCTGGTAAATATATGAAGGAGAGGTACTACCTGGTAAATATATGAAGGAGAGGTACTACCTGGTAAATATATGAAGGAGAGGTACTACCTGGTAAATATATGAAGGAGAGGTACTACCTGGTAAATATATGAAGGAGAGGTACTACCTGGTAAATATATGAAGGAGAGGTACTACCTGGTAAATATATGAGGAGTACTACCTGGAGAAGGTACTACCTGGTAAATATATGAAGGAGAGGTACTACCTGGTAAATATATGAAGGAGAGGTACTACCTGGTAAATATATGAAGGAGAGGTACTACCTGGTAAATATATGAAGGAGAGGTACTACCTGGTAAATATATGAAGGAGAGGTACTACCTGGTAAATATATGAAGGAGAGGTACTACCTGGTAAATATATGAAGGAGAGGTACTACCTGGTAAATATATGAAGGAGAGGTACTACCTGGTAAATATATGAAGGAGAGGTACTACCTGGTAAATATATGAAGGAGAGGTACTACCTGGTAAATATATGAAGGAGAGGTACTACCTGGTAAATATATGAAGGAGAGGTACTACCTGGTAAATATATGAAGGAGAGGTACTACCTGGTAAATATATGAAGGAGAGGTACTACCTGGTAAATATATGAAGGAGAGGTACTACCTGTAAATATATGAAGGAGAGGTACTACCTGGGTAAATATATGAAGGAGAGGTACTACCTGGTAAATATATGAAGGAGAGGTACTACCTGGTAAATATATGAAGGAGATGTACTACCTGGTAAATATATGAAGGAGAGGTACTACCTGGTAAATATATGAAGGAGAGGTACTACCTGGTAAATATATGAAGGAGAGGTACTACCTGGTAAATATATGAAGGAGAGGTACTACCTGGTAAATATATGAAGGAGAGGTACTACCTGGTAAATATATGAAGGAGAGGTACTACCTGGTAAATATATGAAGGAGAGGTACTACCTGGTAAATATATGAGGGAGAGGTACTACCTGGTAAATATATGAAGGAGAGGTACTACCTGGTAAATATATGAAGGAGAGGTACTACCTGGTAAATATATGAAGGAGAGGTACTACCTGGTAAATATATGAGGGAGAGGTACTACCTGGTAAATATATGAAGGAGAGGTACTACCTGGTAAATATATGAAGGAGAGGTACTACCTGGTAAATATATGAAGGAGAGGTACTACCTGGTAAATATATGAAGGAGAGGTACTACCTGGTAAATATATGAAGGAGAGGTACTACCTGTTCATCTCATTGGGTAAATATATGAAGGAGAGGTACTACCTGGTAAATATATGAAGGAGAGGTACTACCTGGTAAATATATGAAGGAGAGGTACTACCTGGTAAATATATGAAGGAGAGGTACTACCTGGTAAATATATGAAGGAGAGGTACTACCTGGTAAATATATGAAGGAGAGGTACTACCTGGTAAATATATGAAGGAGAGGTACTACCTGGTAAATATATGAAGGAGAGGTACTACCTGGTAAATATATGAAGGAGAGGTACTACCTGGTAAATATATGAAGGAGAGGTACTACCTGGTAAATATATGAAGGAGGTGTACATGTTACCTGGTAAATATATGAAGGAGAGGTACTACCTGGTAAATATATGAAGGAGAGGTACTACCTGGTAAATATATGAAGGAGAGGTACTACCTGGTAAATATATGAAGGAGAGGTACCTACCTGGTAAATATATGAAGGAGAGGTACTACCTGGTAAATATATGAAGGAGAGGTACTACCTGTAAATCATCTCATTGGGTAAATATATGAAGGAGAGGTACTACCTGGTAAATATATGAAGGAGAGGTACTACCTGGTAAATATATGAAGGAGAGGTACTACCTGGTAAATATATGAAGGAGAGGTACTACCTGGTAAATATATGAAGGAGAGGTACTACCTGGTAAATATATGAAGGAGAGGTACTACCTGGTAAATATATGAAGGAGAGGTACCTGTAAATATCTCAAGGAGGTAAATATATGAAGGAGATGTACTACCTGGTAAATATATGAAGGAGAGGTACTACCTGGTAAATATATGAAGGAGAGGTACTACCTGGTAAATATATGAAGGAGAGGTACTACCTGGTAAATATATGAAGGAGAGGTACTACCTGGTAAATATATGAAGGAGAGGTACTACCTGGTAAATATATGAAGGAGAGGTACTACCTGGTAAATATATGAAGGAGAGGTACTACCTGGTAAATATATGAAGGA
>NW_026288172.1:60000-71846 GCF_023373465.1 Oncorhynchus keta
AGCATATAGCCTAGCTAGTCTATACTGTGTAGCATATAGCCTAGCTAGTCTATACTGTGAAGCATATAGCCTAGCTAGTCTATACTGTTACACTGAAGCATATAGCCTAGCTAGTCTATACTGTTACACTGAAGCATATAGCCTGCTGTTTAACATGTACACGCTGTGTTGATGACTGCTGAGGTGTGGACAGAGAAACTTGAACAGTGATATACAAAGGATATATATATATATATATATATATATATATATATATATATATATATATATATATATATGCTACAAATAATTGTCTGGAGATGGAAGAGGGAAACAGTAGCCTCTTTATTCATGTGAACGATCTCATATTCTCTGTCCACCAGGCAACAGCATCAAACAGTGTATATATATATGGCTTATGATTCAAACTGTAGAGGCATCAGGGACAATCATTGTACAATACAAAATCAATACCAATATTAGGATGAAGATCAATGCGAATGTTAAACTCCATAGAAATATTGCAATGAAGAATTCTCATATTGCAGATTCCTGCTACAAAAGCGACGAAGAAGGTAACCAGAAAGCGGATTGTGGTGGAGCATGGTTTGCGTTAGACATAGACATGTAGATCTGTCTGGCTTTTCACTGTTACTGTTCTGTGTCTATAGATCTACCTGGTTTGTGTCACTAACTGTACTGTATAGAGCTGATTGTCTCACGTTACTAAAACAGTAGCTGTCAGTTCAGCTGTTCTAAATGTACATCCGGCTGGTTGCTTGTCCTTTACTCATAGGTCGTACGTCCATCACGCGCTGACGTCATGCCGTTGTCACGTTACGTTGTCATGTTACGTTGTCAAGCCGTGCTCTACCGGTGGCGCCCTAAGGTGGTGATAAACCCAGTCATTCTGGACGGAGGCTAACTACTGTTTAGTCTAAATTACGCTATAGTGCCTGGACATACGATGGCATTGTTAAAGTAGTGAAATATTGAGTAGGAAACAACTTTGCCATGCATTAGCATGTCGTCAAATTTACTTTAGACGTGGCAATGTTGTCATTAGCTTGCAAAGTTCGTCAAAAATAGCTAGTAATGCTAGCGTTAGCTAGCTCAAACCGGTGGCCTCCTCAATTTGAGCTAATTAGCTAACCTTATACTGCATCTATAATACATCTGGTGACATCAAAGTGATGACAAAAGGTTTTCCTACTAATCATTTTCCTCATTTTGAAAGTCATTTTTATTTCCAAGCCACTAATGCAGTTTTGATGAAATCTTCATCAGCTCTCATTAACGATGCATTGAGTAGAATGCTCAGTCATACATACTCAAACATACAAACCATGAACAGCTAACCTGTATAGGTCACTATAGCTGTTCTGTAGTTGAATAATGTATGGAGTTGGTTGTCTTGTCACTCTGGTAGTACTGTGTGGATGTGGCTGGCTTTCTTGTCAATATAGATGTGTTAGTTCTGGGTGGCTTTCTTGTCAATATAGATGTGTTAGTTCAGGGTGGCTTTCTTGTCAATATATATGTGTTAGTTCTGGGTGACTTTCTTGTCAATATATATGTGTTAGTTCTGGCTGGCTTGTCAATATATATGTGTTAGTTCTGGGTGGCTTGTCAATATATATGTGTTAGTCTGGGTGGCTGTCAATATATATGTGTTAGTTCTATGGCTTTCTTGTCAATATATATGTGTTAGTTCTGGGTGGAAGTCAATATAGTGTTAGTTTCTGGGTGGCTTTCTTGTGAAGCATATGTGTTAGTTCCTAGCTTGTCAATATATACTGTTACACTCTTGCATATAGCCTAGTTAGTTCTGGGTGGCTTTCTTGTAATATATATGTGTTAGTTCTGGGTGGCTTGTCAATATATGTGTTAGTTCTGGGTGGCTTTCTTGTCAATATGTATGTGTTAGAGTCAATAGATATGTGTTAGTTCTGGGTGGCTTGTCATATATATAGCCTAGTTCTGGGTCTTTCTTGTCAATATATATGTTAGTTCTGGGTGGCTTTCTTGTCAATATAGATGTGTTAGTTCTGGGTGCTTTCTTGTCAATAATTGTCTGAGTTCTGGGTGGCTTTCAGAGGGAAACAGTAGCTGGGTGGCTTTCTTGTCAATATATATGTGTTAGTTCTGGGTGGCTTTCTTGTCAATATACAGCAGTTCTGGGTGGCTTTCTTGTATATATATGTGTTAGTTCTGGGTGGCTTTCAAATAATGTGTTAGTTCAGGGTTCATGTGTACAATACTCAGTTCTCTGTCAGGCATACAGATCAAAAGATCAATGGCTTATCAATTAAACTGTAGAAATATTGCTTGTACAATATATCAGATTCTGGGTGGCTTGTCAATTAGGTGAAGATCAATAATGTTAATGGTTTGGGTGGCTTGTACAAATATGTAGTGGCTTTTCATATTGCAGATTGTTCTGTGTCAAGATCTACCTGGTTTGTGGTACAATATATAAGCTGATTGTCTCTGGAGCATGGTTTCTTGTCAATATATGTTTAGTTCTGTCTGGCTTTTTGTCACAATAAACAGTCTGGCTGCTTGTCTTAGTACCTGGTTTGACTGTCGGGCTAAAGGTCTTGTACGTCCAGATTTACTAAAACAGTCATGCCTGGTCAGTTCACGTTCTACCTGAATGTTAAACTGTTTGAGTTTGTCCATGGGTTTACCATAGGTGTACGTGATAAACCCAGTCATGAGTTTGTTATCATGTTACCATGTCAGTGCCGTGCCATACGATGGCTGTTACCACAAGTAGTGAACCCACCATACCACCATACGGAGGCATAACTACTGACATTACCACCACACCACCACACCATTGTTAAACCAGTACCACCAATCACCATACCATCACCACCATACCTGCATCACATGCCACCATACCACCACATTACTTTAGACGTGGCAATGTTGTCATTAGCTCACCAAAGTTCGTCAAAAATAGCTAGTAATGCTAGCGTCAGCTAGCTACCAAATCCGGTGGCCTCACCACCCTCAATTTTAGCTAATTAGCTAACCTTATACCACATCTATAATACATCTGGTGACATCAAAGTGATGACAAAAGGTTTTCCTACTAATCATTTTCTCATCACGCCAAAACAGTTTTGATGAAATCTTCATTTTTGTCACATGCATAACCATCAGCTCTCATTGACGATGCATTGAGTACCAATACCATCACACCAGTTTGACATCAGTCCAGAACAATACTGTGACCAAACCATACCAAAAACCATGAACAGCTAACCTGTATAGGTCACACATAGATGTTCTGTAGTTGAATAATGTACCAGTTGGTTGTCTTGTCACTACCACCTGGTAGTACTGTGTGGATACCACCATGGCCACCTTGTCAATATACACCACCATAGTTCACACCACCATACCATCTTGTCAATATAGATGTGTTAGTTCTGGGACCACCCACTTTGTATAACAGTGGCTTACCCACCACACCACCATACCACCTTGTCAATATATATGTGTTAGTTCACACCACCATACCATCACACCACACCACATCATGGCTGGCTTGTCCAGCTAGTCTGTAGCCTATAGATTGAGTCGGGCTAAATCCATTTTGAATGCCACCAATCCCTTTTGACAGCATCCATTTTGATTTAAACTAAAACCAGATAAACGGTGGAAAAGGGCTCAGAATGTGACTTTTTGGACCTGAATGTTAAACCGTTCAAGAGATCAAGGTGCTCCGAGTCGACCCATGTAGCATACATCACCACACCACCATACCACCATACCACCACATCACCACACCACCATACCATCACACCACCACACCACCATACCACCATACCATCACTGGCACAGATAAACGGTTGAGTTTGATACCATCACTGGCACAGATAAACGGTTGAGTTTGATATCATCACTGTCACAGATAAACGGTTGAGTTTGATATCATCTCTGTCACAGACAAACGGTTGAGTTTGATATCATCACTGTCACAGATAAACGGTTGAGTTTGATATCATCTCTGTCACAGATAAACGGTTGAGTTTGATACCATCTCTGTCACAGATAAACGGTTGAGTTTGATACCATCACTGTCACAGATAAACGGTTGAGTTTGATATCATCGCTGTCACAGATAAACGGTTGAGTTTGATACCATCTCTGTCACAGATAAACGGTTGAGTTTGATACCATCTCTGTCAGATAAACGGTTGAGTTTGATATCATCGCTGTCACAGATAAACGGTTGAGTTTGATACCATCTCTGTCAGATAAACGGTTGAGTTTGATATCATCGCTGTCACAGATAAACGGTTGAGTTTGATATCATTTAAAAGCTATCAAACAGTGTTGTTAATCTATTTTATTATACCTTTAAAGAAAATTATACACATTTTAATGTTTAAACCTTTAACCTCAAATGTCTAAAAACATAAATTATGTAAAAAATGTTTTTATTATTTTTGTCATATTCGCATATGTTGTAGCTAAGATGATATTTGACTGATGTTTTTGTGTCGTGCCCACGATCGGTCGAGACACAACATGCTCTTGAATACAGGGGGAGGTCTCATTTCAACCGTAGAAATATAAATCATAGAATGGGTCTATCCCTTCAGGCCACTAGTTGGTACACCATTGACATTTTACATTTAATGAACATGTTTTACATTCTAATTAATACCACACAGATGACCTGCCTGTCCACCCACTGTCAAATGTCAACTTAAAAGGTCATGTCTATTCTAGTATCTGAATTTCTATGAGTACAATAGGTTTTCTATTGGAGGACTGACAGTATCATTTAGAACAACAGATGTTCCCATTCAAGTCAACATTCTCTGATGTGTGGACCTCCAATCTTCTTTGTGGTACAATTTGAAAGGTTCATATTTCAATTGTATTCCCTTTTTAGCACATTTAACAGCTAAAACACGACACTCACACTGTATTCAAGTGCATACTAAGTATAACCTCCAGATGTGGTGCGTATTGAAGCCATCAGATAAGCTGTATCCTGGGCTTTGTGGTGAGTGTGAGCCTGTCAAGTCAGCGGCTCGCTGGCTGTGAAGTTTGAAATGATTTGATCCGGAGGGAGAGGAAGTGGATTAAAATGAATAATAAGATCACGGAGAGGACAGGAAGGGGAAAGTGGAGGAGGCGCTGGAACGCAATGCCGCAACCTAAATAACCAAATCCTCCTCAGTGAGAGAGAGGAGTGCTTATCACGCCACTCCAGAGGAATGATGGGAGACGAAGGGGCCTGTGGCCCTGTGTTAGTTATTCAACCAGAACTGAGCTCTCTACTCTTATGGGATTCACTTTTTCAGACACATAATAAATCCAAACTGACAATCCTGGCATCCTGCTATGGAAGAGTACCATAACCTGTGTTGTTCTATACCTCAGTTTACTCCTATACTGAACCTGTGTCCAACACAACAGTTTACTCCTATACTGAACCTGTGTCCAACACAACAGTTTACTCCTATACTGAACCTGTGTTGTTCTATACAGCAGTTTACTCCTATACTGAACCTGTGTTCTTCAACACAACAGTTTACTCCTATACTGAACCTGTGTCCAACTCAACAGTTTACTCCTATACTGAACCTGTGTTGTTCTACACAACAGTTTACTCCTATACTGAACCTGTGTCCAACACAGCAGTTTACTCCTATACTGAACCTGTGTTGTTCAACACAGCAGTTTATTCCTATACTGAACCTGTGTTGTCCAAATACAACAGTTTACTCATACTGAACCTGTGTTGTTCAATACAGCAGTTTATTCCTATACTGAACCTGTGTTGTTCAACACAGCAGTTTATTCCTATACTGAATGTGTTGTTCAACACAACAGTTTACTCCTATACTGAACCTGTGTTGTTCAACACAGCAGTTTACTCCTATACTGAACCTGTGTGTTCAGCACAACAGTTTACTCCTATACTGAACCTGTGTTGTTCTATACAGCAGTTTACTCCTATACTGAACCTGTGTTGTTCTATACCTCAGTTTACTCCTATACTGAACCCTGTTCAACACAACAGTTTACTCCTATACTGAACCTGTGTTGTTCAACACAGCAGTTTACTCCTATACTGAACCTGTATTTGTTCTATACAACAGTTTACTCCTATACTGAACCTGTGTTGTTCAACACAGCAGTTTACTCCTATACTGAACCTGTGTTCTTCAACACATCAGTTTACTCCTATACTGAACCTGTGTCCAAACACAGTTTACTCCTATACTGAACCTGTGTTGTTCTACACAGCAGTTTACTCCTATACTGAACCTGTGTTCTTCAACACAACAGTTTACTCCTATACTGAACCTGTGTTGTTCAACACAGCAGTTTACTCTATACTGAACCTGTGTCCAACACAACAGTTTACTCCCTACTGAACTCTATTATTCAACACAGCAGTTTTACTCCTATACTGAACCTGTGTTGTTCAACACAGCAGTTTACTCCTATACTGAACCTGTGTTCTTCAACACAACAGTTTACTCCTATACTGAACCTGTGTTCTTCAACACAGCAGTTTACTCCTATACTGAACCTGTGTTCTTCAACACAGCAGTTTACTCCTATACTGAACCTGTGTTCTTCAACACAACAGTTTACTCCTATACTGAACCTGTGTTCTTCAACACAGCAGTTTACTCCTATACTGAACCTGTGTTCTTCAACACAGCAGTTTACTCCTATACTGAACCTGTGTTCTTGGTTTTCAACACATTCTGTTCATCAGTTTACTCCTATACTGAACCTGTGTTGTTCTATACACAGTTTACAGAACCTTTACTCCAGTTTACTCCTATACTGAACCTGTGTTGTTCAACACAGCAGTTTACTCCTATACTGAACCTGTTGTTCTGTACAGCAGTTTACCCTATACTGAACCTGTGTTGTTCAACACAACAGTTTACTCCTATACTGAACCTGTGTTCTTCAACACAGCAGTTTACCTATACTGAACCTGTCTTGTCCAACACAACAGTTTACTCCTATACTGAACCTGTGTTCTTCAACACAACAGTTTACTCCTATACTGAACCTGTGTTCTTCAAACACAGCAGTTTACTCCTATACTGAACTCAGGTTCTTCAACACAGCAGTTTATCCTATACTGAACCTGTCTTGTTCAACACAGCAGTTTACTCCTATACTGAACCTGTGTTCTTCAACACAGCAGTTTACTCCTATACTGAACCTGTGTTGTTCTATACAACAGTTTACTCCTATACTGAACCTGTGTTGTTCTAACAGGTTTGCTCCTATCTATACAGCAGTTTACTCCCTACTGAACCTGTGTTGTTCTATACATCAGTTTACTCCTATACTGAACCTGTGTTGTATACTACCTGTGTTCTTACAACAGTTTACTCCTACTGAACCTGTCTTGTTCAACACAGCAGTTTACTCCTATACTGAACCTGTGTTCCAACACAACAGTTTACTCCTATACTGAACCTGTGTTGTTCTATACAACAGTTTACCCTATACTGAACCTGTGTTCTTCAACACAGCAGTTTACTCCTATACTGAACCTGTGTTGTTCTATACAGCAGTTTACTCCTATACTGAACCTGTGTTGTTCTATACAGCAGGTTACTCCTATACTGAACCTGTGGGCTTCTGTGGAGAATTCAAATTCAAATGATTGTGTTAGCCCTGTCCTGTCATCACTTAGCCAAGTCTGAGACCTTCTTCCACAGTCAGGACTAGATCAGAGAGGTTGGTAGTAGACCAGGACCTGACTATAGAGAAGTCATTATTAACTACATGACTATAGAGAAGTCATTATTAACTACCTGACTATAGAGAAGTCATTATTAACTACATGACTATAGAGAAGTCATTATTAACTACAGGACTATAGAGAAGTCATTAATAACTACATGACTATAGAGAAGTCATTATTAACTACCTGACTATAGAGAAGTCATTATTAACTACCTGACTATAGAGAAGTCATTATTAACTACAGGACTATAGAGAAGTCATTATTAACTACAGGAACTATAGAAGTCATTATTAACTACAGGACTATAGAGAAGTCATTATTAACTAAAGGACTATAGAGAAGTCATTATTAACTACAGGACTATAGAGAAGAAGTCATTATTAACTACATGACTATAGAGAAGTCATTATTAACTACATGACCATAGAAAAGTCATTATTAGCTACAGGACTATAGAGAAGTCATTATTAACTACAGGACTATAGAGAAGTCATTATTAACTACAGGACTATAGAGAAGTCATTATTAACTACATGACTATAGAGAAGTCATTATTAACTACATGACTATAGAGAAGTCATTATTAACTACCTGACTATAGAGAAGTCATTATTAACTACCTGACTATAGAGAAGTCATTATTAACTACCTGACTATAGAGAAGTCATTATTAACTACCTGACTATAGAGAAGTCATTATTAACTACATGACTATAGAGAAGTCATAATTAACTACCTGACTATAGAGAAGTCATTATTAACTACAGGACTATAGAGAAGTCATTATTAACTACAGGACTATAGAGAAGTCATTATTAACTACCTGACTATAGAGAAGTCATTATTAACTACAGGACTATAGAGAAGTCATTATTAACTACCTGACTATAGAGAAGTCATTATTAACTACATGACTATAGAGAAGTCATAATTAACTACCTGACTATAGATAAGTCATTATTAACTACAGGACCTGACTATACAGAAGTCATTATTAACTACATGACTATAGAGAAGTCATTATTAACTACATGACTATAGAGAAGTCATTATTAACTACCTGACTATAGAGAAGTCATTATTAACTACATGACTATAGAGAAGTCATAATTAACTACCTGACTATAGAGAAGTCATTAACTACAGGACCTGACTATACAGAAGTCATTATTAACTACTTGACTATAGAGAAGTCATTATTAACTACATGACTATACAGAAGTCATTATTAACTACCTGACTATAGAGAAGTCATTATTAACTACATGACCTGAGTCATAATTAACTACATAAGTCAGTCATTAACTACAGGACCTGACTATACAGAAGTCATTATTAACTACATGACTATAGAGAAGTCATTATTAATGACTATACAGGACCTGACTATAGAGAAGTCATTATTAACTACATGACTATAGAGAAGTCATTATTAACTACAGGACTATAGAGAAGTCATTATTAACTACCTGACTATAGAGAAGTCATTATTAACTACCTGACTATAGAGAAGTCATTATTAACTACAGGACCTGACTATACAGAAGTCATTATTAACTACATGACTATAGAGAAGTCATTATTAACTACATGACCATAGAGAAGTCATTATTAACTACATTACTATAGAGAAGTCATTTTTAACTACCTGACTATAGAGAAGTCATTATTAACTACCTGACTGTAGATAAGTCATTATTAACTACTTGACTATAGAGAAGTCATTATTAACTACCTGACTATAGAGAAGTCATTATTAACTACAGGACTATAGAGAAGTCATTATTAACTACAGGACTATAGAGAAGTCATTATTAACTACAGGACTATAGAGAAGTCATTATTAACTACAGGACTATAGAGAAGTCATTATTAACTACAGGACTATAGAGAAGTCATTATTAACTACAGGACTATAGAGAAGTCATTATTAACTACCTGACTATAGAGAAGTCATTATTAACTACAGGACTATAGAGAAGTCATTATTAACTACCTGACTATAGAGAAGTCATTATTAACTACAGGACTATAGAGAAGTCATTATTAACTACAGGACTATAGAGAAGTCATTATTAACTACAGGACTATAGAGAAGTCATTATTAACTACATGACTATAGAGAAGTCATTATTAACTACCTGACTATAGAGAAGTCATTATTAACTACATGACTATAGAGAAGTCATTATTAACTACATGACTATAGAGAAGTCATTATTAACTACATGACTATAGAGAAGTCATAATTAACTACCTGACTATAGAGAAGTCATTATTAACTACAGGACTATAGAGAAGTCATTATTAACTACAGGACTATAGAGAAGTCATTATTAACTACCTGACTATATAGAAGTCATTATTAACTACATGACTATAGAGAAGTCATTATTAACTACATGACTATAGAGAAGTCATTATTAACTACAGGACTATAGAGAAGTCATTATTAACTACAGGACTATAGAGAAGTCATTATTAACTACATGACTATAGAGAAGTCATTATTAACTACAGGACTATAGAGAAGTCATTATTAACTACAGGACTATAGAGAAGTCATTATTAACTACAGGACTATAGAGAAGTCATTATTAACTACATGACTATAGAGAAGTCATTATTAACTACCTGACTATAGAGAAGTCATTATTAACTACATGACTATAGAGAAGTCATTATTAACTACATGACTATAGAGAAGTCATAATTAACTACCTGACTATAGATAAGTCATTATTAACTACAGGACCTGACTATACAGAAGTCATTATTAACTACATGACTATAGAGAAGTCATTATTAACTACATGACTATAGAGAAGTCATTATTAACTACCTGACTATAGAGAAGTCATTATTAACTACATGACTATAGAGAAGTCATAATTAACTACCTGACTATAGAGAAGTCATTAACTACAGGACCTGACTATACAGAAGTCATTATTAACTACATGACTATAGAGAAGTCATTATTAACTACATGACTATACAGAAGTCATTATTAACTACATGACTATAGAGAAGTCATTATTAACTACATGACTATAGAGAAGTCATTATTAACTACAGGACCTGACTATACATAAGTCATTATTAACTACATGACTATACAGAAGTCATTATTAACTACATGACTATAGAGAAGTCATTATTAACTACAGGACTATAGAGAAGTCATTATTAACTACCTGACTATAGAGAAGTCATTATTAACTACAGGACTATAGAGAAGTCATTATTAACTACCTGACTATAGAGAAGTCATTATTAACTACCTGACTATAGAGAAGTCATTATTAACTACAGGACCTGACTATACAGAAGTCATTATTAACTACATGACTATAGAGAAGTCATTATTAACTACATGACTATAGAGAAGTCATTATTAACTACCTGACTATAGAGAAGTCATTATTAACTACAGGACTATAGAGAAGTCATTATTAACTACAGGACTATAGAGAAGTCATTATTAACTACCTGACTATAGAGAAGTCATTATTAACTACAGGACTATAGAGAAGTCATTATTAACTACCTGACTATAGAGAAGTCATTATTAACTACAGGACTATAGAGAAGTCATTATTAACTACAGGACTATAGAGAAGTCATTATTAACTACAGGACTATAGAGAAGTCATTATTAACTACAGGACTATAGAGAAGTCATTATTAACTACATGACTATAGAGAAGTCATTATTAACTACATGACTATAGAGAAGTCATTATTAACTACATGACTATAGAGAAGTCATTATTAACTACATGACTATAGAGAAGTCATAATTAACTACCTGACTATAGAGAAGTCATTATTAACTACAGGACTATAGAGAAGTCATTATTAACTACAGGACTATAGAGAAGTCATTATTAACTACCTGACTATATAGAAGTCATTATTAACTACATGACTATAGAGAAGTCATAATTAACTACCTGACTATAGAGAAGTCATTATTAACTACAGGACTATAGAGAAGTCATTATTAACTACAGGACTATAGAGAAGTCATTATTAACTACCTGACTATAGAGAAGTCATTATTAACTACAGGACTATAGATAAGTCATTATTAACTACAGGACTATAG
>NW_026288173.1:0-18233 GCF_023373465.1 Oncorhynchus keta
TGGTACACTGTCATTTATTATTTAGAGAGACACAGTCGTCTGGTACACTGTCATTTATTATTTAGAGACACAGTCGTCTGGTACACTGTCATTTATTATTTAGAGAGACACAGTGCGTCTGGTACACTGTCATTTATTATTTAGAGAGACACAGTCGTCTGGTACACTGTCATTTATTATTTAGAGAGCACAGTCGTCTGGTACACTGTCATTTATTATTTAGAGAGACACAGTCGTCTGGTACACCGTCATTTATTATTTAGAGAGCATCAGTCGTCTGGTACACTGTCATTTATTATTTAAGAGACACAGTCGTCTGGTACACTGTCATTTATTATTTAGAGAGACACAGTCGCCTGGTACACTGTCACATTTATTATTTAGAGAGACACAGTCGTCTGGTAATCACATGTCATTTATTATTTAGAGAGACAGTCGTCTGGTACACTGTCATTTATTATTTAGAGAGACACAGTCGTCTGGTACACCGTCATTTATTATTTAGAGAGACACAGTCGTCTGGTACACTGTCATTTATTATTTAGAGACACAGTCGTCTGGTACACTGTCATTTATTATTTAGAGAGACACAGTCGTCTGGTACACTGTCATTTATTATTTAGAGAGACACAGTCGTCTGGTACACTGTCATTTATTATTTAGAGACACAGTCGTCTGGTACACTGTCATTTATTATTTAGAGAGACACAGTCATCTGGTACACTGTCATTTATTATTTAGAGAGACACAGTCGTCTGGTACACTGTCATTTATTATTTAGAGAGACACAGTCGTCTGGTACACTGTCATTTATTATTTAGAGACACAGTCATCTGGTACACTGTCATTTATTATTTAGAGAGACACAGTCGTCTGGTACACTGTCATTTATTATTTAGAGACACAGTCGTCTGGTACACCGTCATTTATTATTTAGAGAGACACAGTCGTCTGGTACACTGTCATTTATTATTTAGAGACACAGTCGTCTGGTACACTGTCATTTATTATTTAGAGAGACACAGTCATCTGGTACACTGTCATTTATTATTTAGAGAGACACAGTTGTCTGGTACACTGTCATTTATTATTTAGAGAGACACAGTCGTCTGGTACACCGTCATTTATTATTTAGAGACACAGTCGTCTGGTACACTGTCATTTATTATTTAGAGACACAGTCGTCTGGTACACCGTCATTTATTATTTAGAGAGACACAGTCGTCTGGTACACTGTCATTTATTATTTAGAGACACAGTCGTCTGGTACACTGTCATTTATTATTTAGAGAGACAGTCGTCTGGTACACTGTCATTTATTGTTTAGAGAGACACAGTCGTCTGGTACACTGTCATTTATTATTTAGAGACACAGTCTGGTACACTGTCATTTATTATTTAGAGAGACACAGTCGTCTGGTACACTGTCATTTATTATTTAGAGACACAGTCATCTGGTACACTGTCATTTATTATTTAGAGACACAGTCGTCTGGTACACTGTCATTTATTATTTAGAGACACAGTCATCTGGTACACCGTCATTTATTATTTAAGAGACACAGTCGTCTGGTACACTGTCATTTATTATTTTAGAGAGACACGGAGTCATCTGGTACACTGTCATTTATTATTTAGAGACACACAGTCGTCTGGTACACTGTCATTTATTATTTAGAGAGACACAGTCGTCTGGTACACCGTCTGGTACACTGTCATTTTATTATTTAGAGAGACACAGTCGTCTGGTACACTGTCATTTATTATTTAGAGAGACACAGTTGTCTGGTACACATTCATTTATTATTTAGAGAGACACAGTCGTCTGGTACACTGTCATTTATTATTTAGAGAGACACAGTCATCTGGTACACCGTCATTTTATTATTTAAGAGAGACACGGTCGTCTGGTACACTGTCATTTATTATTTAGAAGACACAGTCATCTGGTACACTGTCATTTATTATTTAGAGAGTACACAGTCATCTGGTTCCGGTTGAGCGAGCGGTCGCATTCGCACTTCGCTCTGCAGGTTGTATAACTTTTTCATTACATTTCATTATAGTACAACGGTTGATTTGTCTAATCTTAGCAATTCTTCTTAGCTAGCTACATAGCCGTCCTGTATCAGAGATAATTGCATAATTATCGTATATTGTCGCCCTAACGTAGCCTTCATCATATTTCCGCCCAGGAGCTAGCAAGCGCTAGCTAACGCACACAGATTAGCATCACTGTAGTGCTATTCACTCAACTGAACGACTTGATTAGTCTAGTGTTAGCTAGCTACATAGCTGTCTTTCTTGTTTCCAAGATACCTGTGTAGTTTAGTGTAGCCTTGGAGTGATTATCTTAATTCACTGAGGTGTCTGCTAGCCAGCTGGTTTGTCGTCCTTAATCGTAGAGACTCTGCTAGCTAGCCAACAGCTAACAGCTAACAGCTAGCCAACGTCTACTGTTTCGAATTCAACAACCGGTCAGGTAGTATCACATTTTCATTTCATTACAGTACAACGGTTTGATTTGTTTGATCGTAGCTAGCTACATAGCTAGCTACGCAAATCTTTGTTTCAAAGATAATTGTGTAGTCTAGAGCGAGTTTCCTAGGTTAGCTAGCCAGCTATTGTTGTTCTTAACGCAACGTAAAGTAAACAACACTGCTAGCTAGCCAGCTAACCGAATAGCAGCACTGTAGAAACTATTACACTCAACGAACGATTGGCGTGTAGTGTCAACAAACGCAGCCACTGCCAGCTAGCCTACTTCAGCAGTACTGTATCATTTTAATCATTTTAGTCAATAAGATTCTTGCTACGTAAGCTTAACTTTCTGAACATTCGAGAAGTGTAGTCCACTTGTCATTCCAATCTCCTTGCATTAGCGTAGCCTTTTCTGTAGCCTGTCAACTATGTGTCTGTCTATCCCTGTTCTCTCCTCTCTGCACCAGACCATACAAACGCTTCCCACATCATAAGGGTCGACTCACCTAATCTGGTGGTCCCAGCGCGTACGACCCCGTGGAGTTCCAGGTCTCCGGTAGCCTCTGGAACTGCCGATCTGCGGCCAACAAGGCCAGAGTTCATCTCAGCCTATGCCTCCCTCCAGTCCTTGACTTCTTGGCACTGACGGAAACATGGATCACCACAGATAACACTGCTACTCCTCTGCTCTCTCGTCCGCCCACGTGTTCTCGCACACCCCGAGAGCTTCTGGTCAGCGGGGTGGTGGCACGGGATCCTCATCTCTCCCAAGTGGTCTTTCTCTCTTTCTCCCTTACCCATCTGTCTATCGCCTCCTTTGAATTCCATGCTGTCACAAAGTTACCAGCCCTCACGGCTTAACATCCTTATCATTTATCGCCCTCCAGGTTCCTCGGAGAGTTTCATCAATGAGCTTGATGCCTTGATAAGCTACTTTCCTGAGGACGGCTCACCTCTCACAGTTCTGGGCTTAATTTTTAACCTCCCCCGTCTACCTTTGACTCATTCCTCTCTGCCTCCTTCTTTCCACTCCCTCTCCTCTTTTGACCTCACCCTCTCACACCTTCCCCCCTACTCACAAGGCAGGCAATACGCTTGACCTCATCTTTACTAGATGCTGTTCTTCCACCAACCTCATTGCAACTCCTCCAAGTCTCCGACCACTACCTTGTATCCTTTTTCCCTCTCGCTCTCATCCAACACTTCCCCACACTGCCCCTACTGATGGTATCGCGCCGTCCCAATCCTTCGCTCTCTCCCCGCTACTCTCTCTCTTCCATCCTATCATCTCTTCCTCTGCTCAAACTTTCTCCACCTATCTCCTGATTCTGCCTCCTCAACCCTCCTCTCTCCCTTTACTGCATCCTTTGACTCTATGTCCCCTATCTCAGGCCGGCTCAGGGTCTCCCACTCCGCTCCGTGGCTCGACGACTCATTGCGAGCTCACAGGGCAGGGGCTCCGGGCAGCCGAGAGCGGAAATGGAGGAAGGCTTCTCGCCTCCTGCGGACCTGGCATCCTTTTTCACTCCCTCCTCTCTACATTTTCCTCCTCTGTCTGCTGCTAAAGCCACTTTCTACCATTCTAAATTCCAAGCATCTGCCTCTAACCCTAGGAAGCTCTTTGCCACCTTCTCCTCCCTCCTGAATCCTCCCTCCCCCCTCCTCCCTCTCTGCAGATGACTTCGTCAACCATTTTTGAAAAAAGAAGGTCGACGACATCCGATCCTCGTTTGCTAAGTCAAACGACACCGCTGGTTCTGCTCACACTGCCCTACCCTATGCTCTGACCTCTTTCTCCCTCTCTCTCCAGATGAAATCTCGCGTCTTGTGACGGCCGGGCGCCCAACAACCTGCCCGCTTGACCCTATCCCTCCTCTCTTCTCAGACCATTTCCGAGACCTTCTCCCTTACCTCACCTCGCTCATCAACTCATCCCTGACCGCTGGCTACGTCCCTCCCGTCTTCAAGAGAGCGAGAGTTGCACCCCTTCTGAAAAAACCTACACTCGATCCCTCCGATGTCAACAACTACAGACCAGTATCCCTTCTCTCTTTTCTCTCCAAAACTCTTGAGCGTGCCGTCCTTTTGGCCAGCTCTACCGCTATCTCTCTCAGAATGACCTTTCTTGATCCAAATCAGTCAGGTTTCAAGACTAGTCATTCAACTGGAGACTGCTCTTCTCTGTATCACGGGCGCTCCGCACTGCTAAAGCTAACTCTCTCTCCTCTGCTCTCATCCTTCTAGACCTATCGGCTGCCTTCGATACTGTGAACCATCAGATCCTCCTCTCCACCTCTCCGAGTTGGGCATCTCCGGCGCGGCCCACGCTTGATTGCGTCCTACTGACAGGTCGCTCCTACCAGGTGGCGTGGCGAGAATCTGTCTCCTCACCACGCGCTCTCACCACTGGTGTCCCCAGGGCTCTGTTCTGGCCCTCTCTTATTCTCGCTATACACCAAGTCACTTGGCTCTGTCATAACCTCACATGGTCTCTCCTATCATTGCTATGCAGACGACACACAATTAATCTTCTCCTTTCCCCCTTCTGATGACCAGGTGGCGAATCGCATCTCTGCATGTCTGGCAGACATATCAGTGTGTGGATGACGGATCACCACCTCAAGCTGAACCTCAGCAAGACGGAGCTCTCTTCCTCCCGGGGAAGGACTGCCCGTTCCATGATCTCGCCATCACGGTTGACAACTCCATTGTGTCCTCCTCCCAGAGCGCTAAGAACCTTGGCGTGATCCTGACAACACCCTGTCGTTCTCCACTAACATCAGGCGGTGTCCGTTCCTGTAGGTTCATGCTCTACAACATCCGCAGAGTACTGACCCTGCCTCACAGGAAGCGGCGCAGGTCCTAATCCAGGCACTTGTCATCTCCCGTCTTGATTACTGCAACTCGCTGTTGGCTGGGCTCCTGCCTGTGCCATTAAACCCTACAACTCATCCAGAACGCCGCAGCCCGTCTGGTGTTCAACCTTCCCAAGTTCTCTCACGTCACCCCGCTCCTCCGCTCTCTCCACTGGCTTCCAGTTGAAGCTCGCATCCGCTACAAGACCATGGTGCTTGCCTACGGAGCTGTGAGGGGAACGGCACCTCAGTACCTCCAGGCTCTGATCAGGCCCTACACCCAAACAAGGGCACTGCGTTCATCCACCTCTGGCCTGCTCGCCTCCCTACCACTGAGGAAGTACAGTTCCCGCTCAGCCCAGTCAAAACTGTTCGCTGCTCTGGCCCCCCAATGGTGGAACAAACTCCCTCACGACGCCAGGACAGCGGAGTCAATCACCACCTTCCGGAGACACCTGAAACCCCACCTCTTCAAGGAATACCTAGGATAGGGTAAGTAAGGGTAAGTAATCCTTCTCACCCCTTCTCCCACCAAAGATTTAGATGCAAGTGGCTGTTCCACTGGATGTCATAAGGTGTATGCACCAATTTGTAAGTCGCTCTGGATAAGAGCGTCTGCTAAATGACTTAAATGTAAATGTAAATCTGGTACACCGTCATTTATTATTTAGAGGACACAGTCGTCTGGTACACTGTCATTTATTATTTAAGAGACACAGTCACCTGGTACACCGTCATTTATTATTTAGAGACACACAGTCGTCTGGTACCGTCTGGTACACTGTCATTTATTATTTAGAGAGACACAGTCGTCTGGTACACATTCATTTATTATTTAGAGACACAGTGGTCTGGTACACATTCATTTATTATTTAGAGACACAGTCGTCTGGTACACCGTCTGGTACACCGTCATTTATTATTAGAGAGACAGTCATCTGGTACACTGTCATTTATTATTTAGAAGACACAGTCATCTGGTACACCGTCATTTATTATTTAGAGAGACAGTCGTCTGGTACACTGTCATTTATTATTTAGAGACACAGTCGTCTGGTACACTGTCATTTTATTATTTAGAGAGACACAGTCGTCCTGGTACACTGTCATTTATTATTTAAAGAGACACAGTCGTCTGGTACACTGTCATTTATTATTTAGAGAGACTACAGTCGTCTGGTACACCATCATTTATTATTTAGAGACACAGTACGTCTGGTACACTGTCATTTATTGTTTAGAGAGACACAGTCGTCTGGTACACCATCATTTATTGTTTAGAGAGACACAGTGCGTCTGGTACATTTTTTTATTTGGAGATAGGGATATTTATTTATACACTAGCACTAGATCTAGTTTAGCTCACTAATAATCACTACATTCATACAGTTTATTGACTGTGTCCAGTTCACTAATAATCACTACATTCATACAGTTTATTGACTGGGTCCAGTTCACTAATAATCACTACATTCATACAGTTTATTGACTGGGTCCAGTTCACTAATAATCACTACATTCATACAGTTTATTGACTGGGTCCAGCTCACTAATAATCACTACCATTCATACAGTTTTATTGACTGGGTCCAGTTCACTAATAATCACTACATTCATACAGTTTATTGACTGGGTCCAGCTCACTAATAATCACTACATTCATACAGTTTATTGACTGGGTCCAGCTCACTAATAATTACTGAAATTAACTCTAGACAGTCAGGAGTATCGAAAATTGCAAAACAATGGATAGAGGATAAAGGACTAAATACCAAAACAATGGATAGAGGACACTATTTTATGCAAGATTTGAGAGTGAGGAAATATAACACGTTTTCAATGTGGCCCTCCATACCTCGTTGAAGGACCGAATGCAGCCCTCGGGCCAACATTTGTTTGACTCCCCTGTTCTAGATGCTTTCAGAATCTCCCTACTGCCATGTGCAAATCACAACAACAGTATGGAGGCTATAAACACTGTAGCGATAGCATACAACAATACACACTGCTAATACAATAAGGAGTAGGCCTATTAGCCCTCTATAAACACACGTAGCAATGAACCACACTGATAGAAAGTATCATGCTCGAGGTTACATACACACATTCCTCTCTGAACTAAACAAACAGTAGAGCTAGCATTAATACTAATTGAGTGTATGTAAACTTCTGACCCACTGGGAATGTGATGACAGAAATAAAATCTGAAATAAATCATTCTCTCTACTAGTTTCACATTCTTAAAATAAAGTGGTGATCCTAACTGACATAAGACAGGGAAATTGTACTATAATTAAACGCCAGAAATTGTGAAAAACTGAGTTTAAATGCAGTTGACTAATGTGTATGTAAACTTCCGACTTCCCTTTCAGCTGCTTGTATTGAAGATGTTTCTATTATACAATTAAATTAAATAGTCTCTGCCTTCATCTTTGGATCTAATTGTCCACAACATTGTTTACCTAATTTTGGTTTGCGCAGTTGGTGTTTCTTTTTATTATTATTTTAAAACTTTGTAGCAAGTAAGGTCACGTGCGACTCGGTAGCTGGACTCTGAGCTTACACCATGGGGGAAAACAACTGGAGACTAGTTTGTTTGAATACATGACAGTTCAAAGCTGAAGAACCCTTTAAGGTTGAAGACAGTCTTTTTTCCTACTGGACGTCCTTGTTCGGGTGGCGTTCGGAAGTTGGTCCCTCTCCTTGTTCCGGACGGCGTTCGGAAGTTGGTCCCTCTCCTTGTTCGGGCGACGTTCGGAAGTTGGTCCCTCTCCTTGTTCAAACGGGCGTTCGGAAGTTGGTTCCTCTCCTTGTTCGGACGGCGTTCGGAAGTTGGTCCCTCTCCTTGTTCAGGCGGCGTTCGGAAGTTGGTCCTCTCCTTGTTTGAGCGGCGTTCGGAAGTTGGTCCCTCTCCTTGTTCGGGCGGCGTTCGGAAGTTGGTCCCTCTCCTTGTTCGGACGGCGTTCGGAAGTTGGTCCCTCTCCTTGTTCGGGCGGCGTTCGGAAGTTGGTCCCTCTCCTTGTTCGGGCGGCGTTCGGAAGTTGGTCCCTCTCCTTGTTCGAGCGGGCGTTCGGAGTTGGTCCTCTACTTGTTCAGACGGCGTTCGGAAGTTGGTCCCTCTCCTTGTTCGGGCGGCGTTCGGAAGTTGGTCCCTCTCCTTGTTCAGGCGGCGTTCGGAAGTTGGTCCCTCTCCTTGTTCAGCTAAGGTTGAAGTTGGTCCTCTACTTGTTCGGACGGCGTTCGAAGTTGGTCCCTCTTCCTTGTTCGACGGGCGTCAGGTTGGTCCTCTCCTTGTTCGGGCGGCGTTTCTCGAAGTTGATCCTCTCTTGTTCGGGCGGTGTTCGGTGGTTTACTGCCACCTTCTAGCCATCGCCGATCCACTATTCATTTCCCTTTGGTTTTGTCTTGTCTTCCATCACACCTGGTTCCAATTCCATCAATTCCATGTTGTGTATTTAACCCTCTGTTCCCCCATGTCCTTGTGGGTAATTTTTTCTGTAGTGCTTATGCACGGTATGTTGGTATTTACCGGGTTTTGTTTGACTCGTTTATTGTATTGTTCTGTTGACTGTGGTTTATGGATATTAAACGACACCGTTGTAAATCAGTTTTCGCTCTCTGCCGCCAGTACGCACCTCACTACATAGTCACCATACCTACCAGTACGCACCTCACTACATAGTCACCATACCTACCAGAACGCACCTCACTACATAGTCACCATACCTACCCTACACACCTCATCACATAGTCACCATACCTACCAGAACGCACCTCACTACATAGTCACCATACCTACCAGTACGCACTCACTACATAGTCACCATACCTACCAGTACGCACCTCACTACATAGTCACCATACCTACCAGAACGCACCTTCACTACATAGTCACCATAACCTACCAGAACGCACCTCACCACATAGTCACCATACCTACCAGTACGCACCTCACTACATAGTCACCATACCTACCAATACGCACTCACTACATAGTCACCATACCTACTAGAACGTACCTCACTACATAGTCACCATACCTACCAGTACGCACCTCACTACATAGTCACCATACCTACCAGAACGCACTCACTACATAGTCACCATACCTACCAGTACGCACCTCACTACATAGTCACCATACCTGAGGCACCTCATTACATAGTCACCATACCTACCAGTACGCACCTCACTACATAGTCACCATACCTACCAGAACGCACCTCACTACATAGTCACCATACCTACCAATACGCACCTTCACCATAGTCACCATACCTACCAATACGCACCTCACTACATAGTCACCATACCTACCAGAACGCGCCTCATTACATAGTCACTCATACCTACCAGTACGCACCTCACTCATAGTCACCATACCTACCAATACGCACTCACTACATAGTCACCATACCTACCAGTACGCACCCACTACATAGTCACCTCTACCAGAACGCACCTCACTAAGAATCACCATACCTACCAGTACGCACTCACTACATAGTCACCATACCTACCAGTACGCACCTAACTACATAGTCACCATACCTACCAGTACGCACCTCACTACGTAGTCACCATACCTACCAGTACGCACTCACTACATAGTCCCATACCTACCAGTGACGCACCTAACTACATAGTCGCCATACCTACCAGTACGCACCTCACTACATAGTCACCATACCTACCAGTACGCACCTCACTACATAGTCACCATACCTACCAGTAGCACCTCACTACATAGTCACCATACCTACCAGTACGCACCTCACTACATAGTCACCATACCTACCAGAACGCACTCACTACGCAGTCACTACCTACCAGTACGCCTCACTACATAGTCACCATACCTACCAGAACGCACCTCACTACATAGTCACCATACCTACCAGAGCGCACCTCACTACATGGTCACCATACCTACCAGTACGCACCTCACTACATAGTCACTATACCTGCCAGTACGCACCTCACTACGCAGTCACCATACCTACCAGAACGCACCTCACTACATAGTCACCATACCTACCAGAGCGCACCTCACTACATAGTCACCATACCTACCAGAACGCACCTCACTACATAGTCACCATACCTACCAGAACGCACCTCACTACATAGTCACCATACCTACCAGAACGCACTCCACTACATAGTCACCATACCTACCAGAACGCACTCTCACTACATAGTCACCATAATACCTACCAGAACGCACTCACTACATAGTCACCATACCTCAGTGCACTCACTACATAGTCACCATACCTACCATAGAACGCACTCACTACATAGTGCTATACCTACCAGGTGCACTCACTACATAGTCACCATACCTACCAGAATGCACCTCACTACATAGTCACCATGCCACCAGAACGGCACCTCACTACATAGTCACCATACCTACCAGAACGGCACCTCACTACATAGTCACCATACCTACCAGTACGCACCTCACTACATAGTCACCATACCCACACGAGTAAGTCATACCTCACTACATAGTCACCATACCTACCAGAACGCACCTCACTGCATAGTCACCATACCTACCAGAACGCATCTCCTACATAGTCACCATGCCTACCAGTACGCGCGGCCCCCTACTACTAGTCACCATACCTACCAGTACGCACCTAACTACATAGTCACCATACCTACCAGTACGCACTCACCGTAGCCTACCCGGTGCAGTACGCCTCCCTGCATAGTCATACCTACCAGTACGCACCTCTACGTAGTCACTACCATACCGCCTGTACGCACCTCACTACATAGTCACCATACCTACCAGAACGCACCTCACTCACATAGCGCCTATGGACCAGTACGCACCTAACTACATGGTCACCATACCTACCAGTACGCACTCACTACATCTACCATACCTACCAGTACGCACCTTACTACATAGTCACCATACACCAGTACGACCACTCACTACATAGTCACCATACCTACCAGTCTTCACCTCACTACATAGTCACCATGCCTGCCAGACGGCCTCACTACGCGGATCACCATGCCTGCCAGTGCATGGCTCACTACATAGATCCATGCCTGCCAGTGCGGCACCTCTGCTGCATGGGAGGGTCCTTAAGTCACATACCTACCAGAGCAGCACCTCACTGCATAGTCACCATACCTACCAGAACGCACCTCACTACACTTAGTGCGCCATACCTACCAGAATGCACCTCACTACATGGTCACCATATATACCTGCAGAAACATGCCTCTTTCGCAGTCACCATGTACCTGCCGAGCACTCACTACATAGTCTGCACCTGCCAGGCTTTTGCCTCACCTGCATAGTCTCGCCCCACTGCCAGGCGCACCTCTTGCGGTCACCCTGCCTGCAGAGCCGCACCTCACTACATGGTCCTCACCTGCCAGGCACCTCTGGCACTGGTCACCATGCCTACCAGAGCAGCACCTCACTACATAGTCACCATACCTACCAGTACATGCCTCACTACCTTAGTCACCATGCCTGCCAGTACGCACCTCACTACATAGTCACCATACCTACCAGTACGCACCTCACTACATAGTCACCATTACCTACCAGAGCCTTGCCTCACTACGCAGTCCACCATACCTACCAGAACGCACCTCACTACATAGGTCTGCCATACCTACCAGTGCGCACCTCGCTACATAGTCCGCCATACCTACCAGTGCGCACCTCACTACGCCAGGTCACCATACCTACCAGTACGCACCTCACTACGTGGTCACCATACCTACTGCAGTGCGCGCCTCACTACATGGTCACCATACCTGCCAGTGCGGCACCTCACTTTCGTGGTCCGCCATGCCTACCAGTTACGCACCTCACTACATAGTCACTCATACCTACCAGTACGCACCTCACTGCATAGTCACCATACCTACCAGTACGCACCTCACTACACCAGATCACCATACCTACCCAGTGCCGCACCTCACTTTACATAGTCACCATACCTACCATGATGCCGCACACGGTCACCATGAGCTGGCAGTACCCCTGCCAGAACGCCTCACTACCTGGTCACCATGCCTACCAGTACGCACCTCACTACATAGTCTACCATACCTACCAGAGGCAGCACCTCACTACATAGTCTTACCACCTACCAGAACGCACCTCACTACATAGTACCATACCTACCAGGCACCTCACTCCATAGTCACCATGGCACCTGCCAGTACGCACCTCACTACATAGTCACCATACCTACCAGGACAGCACCTCACTACATAGTCACCATCACCTACCAGTACGCACCTCACTACACTTGGTCACCATACCTGCCAGTCACGCACCCCTCACTACATAGTCACCATAGCCGCCTACCAGTGCGCACCTCACTACATAGTCACACCATACCTGCCAGAGCACCTCACTGCATGGTCACCATACCTACCCAGTGCGCACCTCACTACATGGTCACCATGCCTACCAGAGCGCCCTCACTACATGGTCACCACGCCTACCAGTAGGCACCTCAGTGCATGAGTCCACCATACCTACCAGTACGCACCTCACTACATGGTCACCATACCTGCCAGTAGCAGCACCCCTGCTGCATGGTCCACCACATGCCTACTACCACAGTGCACCTCACCTGCATGGTCACCATGCCTGCCAGTGCGCGCCTCGCCACCTGAGATCACCATGCCCGCTGCAGTGCGCACCTCACTGGTCACTACATGGTCCTGCACCTGCCAGCGCTCACTCGCACCGCATTGTCCGCGTACCTGCCAGATGCAGCACCTCACTGCATGGTCCACCATACCTACCAGAGACAGCCTCACTGCATGGTCACCATGCCTACCAGTACGCACCTCACTACATAGTCACCATACCTACCGGTACGCACCTCACTGCACGAGGTCACCATACCTGCCAGTACGACACCTCACTACACTGGTCACCATACCTACCAGAGACGCACCTCACTACCTGGTCACCATACTACCAGAGCACCTCACTACATAGTCACCATGTACCTACCCGAGACGCAGCACTCACTACGCCAGTCCGCCATACCTACCAGTACGCGCACTCGCTACGCGGGTCGCCATCACCTGCCAGTGCACGCACCTCACTACACTGGATCACCATACCTACCAGTACGCGCCTCACTACATGGTCACCATACCTACCAGAGCGCCTCACTACACGCGGTCGCCATGCCTGCCAGTGAGCGCACTCACTTTCGCGGTCACCATACCCCTGCCCAGCAGGCAGCCTCACTACGCCAGTCCGCCATCACCTGCCAGTACGCACCTCACTACATAGTCACCATGCCTACCAGTACGCACCTCACTACATAGTCACCATACCTACCAGAACGCACCTCACTACATGGTCCACCATACCCTGCCAGTCGCACCTCACTTTGCATGGTCACCACATGCCTGCCGGTGCGCACCTCACTGCGCGGTCGCCATGCCTGCCAGTGCGCGCCTCACTGCATGGTCACCATACCTGCCAGTACGCACCTCACTGCATAGAGTCACCATGCCTGCCCAGTGCCTTGCCTCACTGCATGGTCCGCCATACCTGCTGCAGGCCGCGCCTCGCTGCATGGTCACCATGCCTGCCAGAACGCTCTACATGGTCACCACACCTGCCAGTGCGCGCCTCACTCGCAGATCACCATCTCAGTGCGCACCTCACTGCATAGTCCTCGCCTACCAGTACGCACCTCACTACATGGTCACCATACCTACCAGGGCACCTCACTACATGAGTCACCATACCTACCAAAGACTCACCTGTCCCACTACATAGTCACCATACCTGCACCAGTACGCACCTCACTACATGGTCACCATACCTGACCAGTACGCACCTCACTACATGATCACCATACCTACCAGTGCGCACCTCGCTACATAGTCACCATACCTACCAGAACGCACCTCACTACATAGTCACCATACCTACCAGAACGCCTCACTACATAGTCACACCTACCAGTACGCACCTCACTACATAGTCACCATACCTACCAGAACGCACCTCACTACATAGTCACCATACCTACCAGATATTATTTTATTATTTTAACAACATGCGGTTCATCTTTCTCCACTGCAGATTGCATGTGAGAAATGGATTCAGCAGCAGGAGAAGTAGTTATGGACGTTACGGACCATGTGAACCCCTGAGTCAAAGTTTAGTGGTTTATTGGCTGTGATGTCATCCATTGTCCGCGGCAGTAAGGCGCCACGCCACTTATGTCCAGTACAACAGGTCACTTACAGGTGCAGCTTCACAGACTCACCAGCATCCATGCACATATACTGTGTCTGAAAGGGCACTCTAAGCATTACATTGTGCAAGTACTTTTGACCAAGGTCCAAATAACATATTACATTTTGAGCAAATGTGTGTGGGTGTTGTGACAGAAAGAATATGTGTGTAAGAGAGATGCAATGAATGGAGCTCTTTATAGCACAGGCACATACAAGCTTGGGATTTATTGTGTGCTGGCAGTGGCAATGTTGATAGTAACAACCATCTCTCACCTTCCATATATGACAACACATCCCAACCAATGCTAATTAGAGACAGTAACCATGTGGCAACCATCCCCAACCAATGCTAATTAAGATAGTAACCATATGACATCCATCCCCAACCAATGCTAATTAAGACAGTAACCATGTGGCAACCATCCCCAGCCAATGCTAATTAAGATAGTAACCATGTGGCAACCATCCCCAACCAATACTAATTAAGATAGTAACCATATGACAACCATCCCCAACCAATGCTAATTAAGATAGTAACCATATGGCAACCATCCCCAACCAATGCTAATTAAGATAGTAACCATGTGGCCAACCATCCCCAACCAATGCAAATTAAGACAGTAACCATGTGGCATAGCGATAGGATAAGTAATCCTTCTATCACCCTTTAAGATTATATGATGCACTAATGTAAAGTGACTGCTCCACTGGATGTCACTAAGTTGAATGCCTAACCATGTAAGTCGCTCTGATAGGCGTCGGCTAAATGACTTAAATGTAAAGTAAATGTGGCAGCCATCCCCAGCCAATGCTAATTAAGATAGTAACCATGTGGCAACCATCCCCAACCAATGCTAATTAAGACAGTAACCATGTGGCAACCATCCCCAGCCAATGCTAATTAAGACAGTAACCATATGACAACCATCCCCAACCAATGCTAAATTAAGACAGTAACCATATGGCCACCATCCCCAACCAATGCAAATTAAGACAGTAACCATATGGCAGCCATCCCCAACCAATGCTAATTAAGATAGTAACCATGTGGCAGCCATCCCCAACCAATGCTGATTAAGACAGTAACCATATGACAACCATCCCCAACCAATGCTAATTAAGATAGTAACCATATGGCAGCCATCCCCAACCAATGCGAATTAAGACAGTAACCATATGGCAACCATCCCCAACCAATGCAAATTAAGATAGTAACCATGTGGCAGCCATCCCCAACCAATGCAAATTAAGACAGTAACCATGTGGCAACCATCCCCAACCAATGCAAATTAAGACAGTAACCATGTGGCAACCATCCCCAACCAATGCTAATTAAGATGGTAACCATGTGGCAGACCATCCCCAACCAATGCAAATTAAGACAGTAACCATATGGCAACCATCCCCAACCAATGCTAATTAAGACAGTAACCATATGGCAGCCATCCCCAACCAATGCAAATTAAGACAGTAACCATATGGCAACCATCCCCAACCAATGCTAATTAAGACAGTAACCATGTGACAACCATCCCCAACCAATGCTAATTAAGACAGTAACCATATGGTAGCCATCCCCAACCAATGCTAATTAAGATAGTAACCATGTAGCAGCCATCCCCAACCAATGCTAATTAAGACAGTAACCATATGGCAGCCATCCCCAACCAATGCAAATTAAGACAGTAACCATATGGCAACCATCCCCAACCAATGCTAATTAAGATAGTAACCATGTGGCAACCATCCCCAGCCAATGCTAGATTAAGACAGTAACCATATGGCAGCCATCCCCAACCAATGCTAATTAAGACAGTAACCATGTGGCAACCATCCCCAACCAATGCTAATTAAGACAGTAACCATATGACAACCATCCCCAACCAATGCTAATTAAGACCAGTAACCGTATGGCAGCTGCATCCCCAACCAATGCTAAATTAGGATAGTAACCATGTGACAACCATCCCCAACCAATGCAAATTAAGACAGTAACCATGTGGCAGCCATCCCCAACCAATGCATAATTAAGATAGTAACCATATGGCAGCCATCCCCAACCAATGCAAATTAAGACAGTAACCATATAGTAGCCATCCCCAACCAATGCTAAATTAAGACAGTAACCATATGGCAGCCATCCCCAACCAATGCATAATTAAGATAGTAACCATGTGATAACCATCCCCAACCAATGCAAATTAAGACAGTAACCATATGTAACCATCCCCAACCAATGCTAATTGGATAGTATACGCGCATGTAATCCCAAACAAATCTTTATTAAGACGGTGACCTTGAATGCGACCGCCCAGCCAGTAACTGATTGAGACCGGTAACCATAGCTAGCCCAGTCAGCGGCCCAACGCTAGTAATTCAGAGTCAGAACGCATGCTTAACTGGCAGCCCATACAGCCAATGCTAATTGAGATGGTAACCATATGGCAGCCATCCCCAACCAGTGCTAATTAAGACAGTAACCGTATGGCAGCCATCCCCTGACAATGCTAAATTAAGACAGTAACCATGTACTAAGCCATCCCAACCAATGCTAATTAAGACAGTAACCATGTAGCAGCCATCCCCAACCAATGCTAGTATAAGACAGTAACCATGTGGCAGCCGTCCCCCAACCAATGCTAATTTAGACGAGTAACCGTATAGCGGCCATCCCTAAGCCAATGCAGAAATTAAGACAGTAGCACAATGATGAGCCATCCCATAGCAATGCTTGTTAAGATTAGTAGACCATGTGGCCAGCCATCCCCAACCAATGCTAGTTAAGACCCAGTAACCATAAATGCAGGCCTATCAGCCGCCAGCCAATGCTAATTGGATAGTAACCATATGTAGTCATCCGACAACAATACTGATTAAGACAGTGACCTGTGAATGCCATCCCCAACCAGTAGCTAATTAGAATGGTAACCATGTGCAGCACGCAGTAGCTTCCCAACCATGTCAGATTCAGGGCAGGTGAGGACCCATGACTGGCAGCCATCCCAACCAATGCTAATTAAGATGGTAACCATGTGGCAGCCATCCCCAACCAATGCTAATTAAGACAGTGACCATATAGACAATCCATCGACCAGTGGCTAAATTAAGACGGTAACCATGTAGTAGCCATCCCAACCAAATAGCTAGTGGATAGTAACCATGTGGCAGCCATCCCCAACCAATGCTAGTATGGACAGTAACCGATGGCATGTCACCCGATGAATGCTAACTAAGACGATGAACGTGACGGCCATCCAACCAGTGGCTGAATTAAGACGGTGATGACATAACAGTGGATTGACAACAACCATAGACAATAGCTTAACTAAGATGTAACATGTAGCAGCCATCCCCAACGATGCTATTAGATAGTAATAAAAGCAACCATCACCAGCCAATGCTAATTAAGATGGTAACCATGTGGCAGCCATCCCCAATAATGCTGATTAAGACTGAGTCCAACCACTATGAGCAAGCCATCCCCAACCAATGCGAATTCAGGATAGTAACATATGGCAGCCATCCCCAACCAATGCTAATTAAGATAGTAACCATGTGGCAACCATCCCCAACCAATGCTAATTAAGACCAGTAACCATATGACAGCTATCCCGCAACCAATGCAAATTAACC
>NW_026288174.1:0-3045 GCF_023373465.1 Oncorhynchus keta
GTCTTCTCTCTCACCAGCGGAGTGTGTTGAAGCCCACCCCGTCCCTGGTCTTCTCTCTCCCCAGCGGAGTGTTGTTGAAGCTCACCCCAGCAGAGTGTGTTGAAGCCCACCCCGTCCCTGGTCTTCTCTCTCCCCCAGCGGAGTGTGTTGAAGCTCACCCCGTCCCTGATCTTCTCTCTCCCCAGCGGAGTGTGTTGAAGCCCACCCCATCCCTGGTCTTCTCTCTCCCCAGTGGAGTGTGTTGAAGCTCACCCCGTCCCTGGTCTTCTCTCTCACCAGCGGAGTGTGTTGAAGCCCACCCCGTCCCTGGTCTTCTCTCTCCCCAGTGGAGTGTGTTGAAGCTCACCCCGTCCCTGGTCTTCTCTCTCCCCAGTGGAGTGTGTTGAAGCCCACCCCGTCCCTGGTCTTCTCTCCCCAGTGGAGTGTGTTGAAGCTCACCCCGTCCCTGGTCTTCTCTCTCCCCAGTGGAGTGTGTTGAAGCCCACCCCGTCCCTGGTCTTCTCTCTCCCCAGCGGAGTGTGTTGAAGCTCACCCCGTCCCTGGTCTTCTCTCTCCCCAGCGGAGTGTGTTGAAGCCCACCCCGTCCCTGGTCTTCTCTCTCCCCAGCGGAGTGTGTTGAAGCCCACCCCGTCCCTGGTCTTCTCTCTCCCCAGTGGAGTGTGTTGAAGCCCACCCCGTCCCTGGTCTTCTCTCTCCCCAGCGGAGTGTGTTGAAGCCCACCCCATCCCTGGTCTTCTCTCTCCCCAGTGGAGTGTGTTGAAGCTCACCCCGTCCCTGGTCTTCTCTCTCACCAGCGGAGTGTGTTGAAGCCCACCCCGTCCCTGGTCTTCTCTCTCCCCAGTGGAGTGTGTTGAAGCTCACCCCGTCCCTGGTCTTCTCTCTCCCCAGTGGAGTGTGTTGAAGCCCACCCCGTCCCTGGTCTTCTCTCTCCCCAGTGGAGTGTGTTGAAGCCCACCCCGTCCCTGGTCTTCTCTCTCCCCAGTGGAGTGTGTTGAAGCCCACCCCGTCCCTGGTCTTCTCTCCCCAGCGGAGTGTGTTGAAGCCCACCCCGTCCCTGGTCTTCTCTCTCCCCAGTGGAGTGTGTTGAAGCTCACCCCGTCCCTGGTCTTCTCTCTCCCCAGCGGAGTGTGTTGAAGCCCACCCCGTCCCTGGTCTTCTCTCTCCCCAGTGGAGTGTGTTGAAGCTCACCCCGTCCCTGGTCTTCTCTCTCATGCCCAGCAGTGGAGTGTGTTGAAGCCCACCCCGTCCCTGGTCTTCTCTCTCCCCAGCGGAGTGTGTTGAAGCCCACCCCGTCCCTGGTCTTCTCTCTCCCCAGTGGAGTGTGTTGAAGCCCACCCCGTCCCTGGTCTTCTCTCTCCCCAGCGGAGTGTGTTGAAGCCCACCCCGTCCCTGGTCTTCTCTCTCCCCAGTGGAGTGTGTTGAAGCCCACCCCGTCCCTGGTCTTCTCTCTCCCAGTGGAGTGTGTTGAAGCCCACCCCGTCCCTGGTCTTCTCTCTCCCCAGTGGAGTGTGTTGAAGCCCACCCCGTCCCTGGTCTTCTCTCTCCCCAGCGGAGTGTGTTGAAGCTCACCCCGTCCCTGGTCTTCTCTCTCCCCAGTGGAGTGTGTTGAAGCCCACCCCGTCCCTGGTCTTCTCTCTCCCCAGCGGAGTGTGTTGAAGCCCACCCCGTCCCTGGTCTTCTCTCTCCCCAGCGGAGTGTGTTGAAGCCCACCCCGTCCCTGGTCTTCTCTCTCCCCAGCGGAGTGTGTTGAAGCCCACCCCGTCCCTGGTCTTCTCTCTCCCCAGCGGAGTGTGTTGAAGCCCACCCCGTCCCTGGTCTTCTCTCTCCCCAGTGGAGTGTGTTGAAGCCCACCCCGTCCCTGGTCTTCTCTCTCCCCAGTGGAGTGTGTTGAAGCCCACCCCGTCCCTGGTCTTCTCTCTCCCCAGTGGAGTGTGTTGAAGCCCACCCCGTCCCTGGTCTTCTCTCCCCAGTGGAGTGTGTTGAAGCTCACCCCGTCCCTGGTCTTCTCTCTCCCCAGTGGAGTGTGTTGAAGCCCACCCCGTCCTGGTCTTCTCTCCCCAGCGGAGTGTGTTGAAGCTCACCCCGTCCCTGGTCTTCTCTCCCCAGCGGAGTGTGTTGAAGCCCACCCCGTCCCTGGTCTTCTCTCTCCCCAGCGGAGTGTGTTGAAGCCCACCCCGTCCCTGGTCTTCTCTCTCCCCAGCGGAGTGTGTTGAAGCTCACCCCGTCCCTGGTCTTCTCTCTCACCAGCGGAGTGTGTTGAAGCCCACCCCGTCCCTGGTCTTCTCTCTCCCCAGTGGAGTGTGTTGAAGCCCACCCCGTCCCTGGTCTTCTCTCTCCCAGTAGAGTGTGTTGAAGCCCACCCCGTCCCTGGTCTTCTCTCTCCCCAGCGGAGTGTGTTGAAGCCCACCCCGTCCCTGGTCTTCTCTCTCCCCAGCGGAGTGTGTTGAAGCCCACCCCGTCCCTGGTCTTCTCTCTCCCAGTGGAGTGTGTTGAAGCCCACCCCGTCCCTGGTCTTCTCTCTCCCCAGCGGAGTGTGTTGAAGCTCACCCTGTCCCTGGTCTTCTCTCTCCCCGTAGGGTGTCCAGTCTGGTAGTGTTGAAGCCCACCCCGTCCCTGGTCTTCTCTCTCCCCAGCAGAGTGTGTTGAAGCCCACCCCGTCCCTGGTCTTCTCTCCCAGCGGTGTGTTGAAGCTCACCCCGTCCCTGGTCTTCTCCCCAGTGGAGTGTGTTGAAGCCCACCCCGTCCCTGGTCTTCTCTCTCCCCAGCGGAGTGTGTTGAAGCTCACCGTCCCTGGCTCTCTCTCCCCAGGAGTGTGTTGAAGCCCACCCCGTCCCTGGTCTTCTCTCCCCAGCCGAGTGTGTTGAAGCCCACCCGTCCCTGGTCTTCTCTCTCCCCAGCGGAGTGTGTTGAAGCCCACCCCGTCCCTGGTCTTCTCTCTCCAGCCAGCTGTGAACTCCCCGCGGTGTGTTGAAGCCCACCCCGTCCCTGGTCTTCTCTCTCCCCAGTGGAGTGTGTTGAAGCCCACCCCGTCCTGGTCTTCTCTCT